>NW_026128543.1:0-8354 GCF_022985175.1 Labeo rohita
TATTAAAATTAATGGCAAAATGAATGTTCGGAAATGTAAACTGATATTTCCTACTGACACACTGCACCAAAAGATAGAAATAACTGACTTAAACCCATTCTTGTGAAAATACTAATGGAAAAAGAGTTTTGCACAGAACTATACGAAACAAAAATATATTACATTTGTTTTACTGGAGAAAAAAAAAAAAAAAGTTACATTTCAGGTGTTCAGTGTCTTTTGACCATGAAGAGCACAAGTGTACCTCACAAATGAGGAGCATCAGAAGGTTAAAGCTTGAAACTGACTGTAAGATGGAGATACTAAAGTGAACTGTCTAACAATTTAATGTTTTTTTGTTTTGTTTTTTTAAATCAATGATATTTAGATTTAATTTAGTCAGATTTTGCTTCACAGCTAAGCTTTAGTTCATTTGAATAAGGAATAACATATTGGGTTTAGGGATTTATGTTGTTTAGGTCGTTTCTAGAATAAATGATTAATCAAATGAATGTGACATAAGGATCCATCCACTGGCCCAAACGCGGAGTCCAGTTGTCTGGTTGAAGGTTTAATGCATGTTCGGTCTTTTCACAGCGCTTCTGCAAAGTCCACTTAGTTTATCAAGGTTTACTTTCAAATTTAATCTAGCTCCATGTTTAATCTGACTCCAATTTCATACGATCGTAAATTTAGGCGGGTTCTCTAATTTAAACTAATCACAAATACAGATTGTGTCTTAATTTGTATATTTGATTATTCTGGATCAGACTACACTTTAATCTACTAGAAATAATGATTTCAGAAGAGATCCGATTGAATCAAATATAACAATTTATTTGTCAGGTAAAAATGTATCATGCCAATTACATAGTTTAACAATGAGAATCCAATTTAGTTAAATTCAGTTCCAATTAAAATAAATACATAACATCAATTACGCAAAGACAAATCTAAGAGTGAGAGATGCATACCTGACCGCATAGAGATACACAGCAGCATGTGAGAGATTTGGAGGCAAAACTCCAGAGACTCTCACACACAGTGTGGGGTTCTTCTGAATACAGAATCCCCCCGTAATGTTTTGTCACTTCGCTTATATACCAGACCAAAACAAACAAATCTTCCAATCAGGTGTAAAAACATAAAGACCTTTTGGTTCGTCAGGAGATCTCGTGACCCTGGGTCACACCTGACTGGAGATTCTTACCCGACCCTAAGGGGAAAACACACCCCTCAGCAGCAAAACACAATTCTACAAAAGTGTTCAGTCTTTCTCATAATATAAGTGACTTCTGTGAAATTGAGACCATTTTACCAATCGCACTAAGACCTTTAGAATGATACCAAACATGAAAGGGAAAACTTCAACATATTCACAAAATGTAGCACATGTAATATATGGACATTCTTAGTGACTTTCAGTGGAACCTTTTGGGGGAAAAGTGTGAGATGCAGGAAGGGAGAGGAGAGGGAGGAAGGAGGTTGTAAATGAGCAATAGGGGTGGTGTTGTTTGCCCTCTTTGAAGATCTCTTCTCCAGATTAGTTTTATTGTTTTGTTGCATGGCATCTGTTTTTGTCGGGGTTCCTGGACTTTGAATTCATGAGGAAATAATTTCACATCTTACAAAGGTTATAAAGCTCTGGCTTCAGCTCTGAGATCAAACCCTTCACACCTGATAGAGCTGGATCTCACAGGAAATGATCCTGGACAATCAGGAGTGAAGGAGCTCAGTGATTTACTACAGAATCCAAACTGTCAACTCAAGACACTGAGGTGAGAGATGAAGTAATGCCAAATAATTTATATTCAGGTGATTTTTATTGATTTATTTACTAATTATTTTTTTTTTAGAAATATTATTTCAGTGTTCCACTAACGTAAATTCAAAATTTGAATTTTATGTTTTTAGAATCAGATGTTGTTTACATCAAGTTTGCTTAAGAACTGAATTGAATCTTGCTTCATCTTCTCTTCTGCAGGTTTTTGGGTCCTGCTGCAGATGAAGCCTGTCAGTATGTGACTGGAATTGTGGGTAAAAACCCGTTACTCCTGAGAGAGCTGAATCTGAGTGAACGTGAACTAGGAGACACAGGAGTGAATCAGATCTCTGCTCTACTGCAGGATAAACACTGTCAACTCAACACACTGATGTGAGTATTGTTTTCAGTTATCATGTATTTAAGGAAATTTTGTGAATCATACACTGGCCAAATACATTCATCTTTAGAAATTCCTTAATGTTTGAATCAAGTACTTTGTATTTGTAAATTCTCCCTTTCATGTTCATCATTTTAGGCTGCGTGATTGCGGTCTAACAGAGGACAACTGTTCATGTCTCGCTACAGTCCTGAGATCAAACTCCAGTCTGAAAGAAAAGAACTCTGCAAGATTCATGAGCAACAAAAATCAAAATGCAAGATTCAGGAACTATTGATTGAAGAAACATTCCAGACTGGATTAGAAAATACAAAATGCACATTGGATCACTGAAGAAGGTTATAAAGCTCTGGCTTCAGCTCTGAGATCAAACCCTTCACACCTGATAGAGCTGGATCTCACAGGAAATGATCCTGGACAATCAGGAGTGAAGGAGCTCAATGATTTACTACAGGATCCAAACTGTCAACTCAAGACACTGAGGTGAGATGTGATGAAATAATGCAAAATAAATTATAAGCATGTGAATATATTAATTATATTATATTATATTATATTATATTATATTATATTATATTATTTTTATTTCACTAAGGTACATAATTTGTTGCTTCAAGAATGTTTAAGATGATCAAACTTGAAAGATCAGATGCTGCAGCTGCTGTTGTTTTGATGATAAATGTCAACACAGTTTAGTTGTGTTAAAAGTTATAGGTTAATCAGACATTTTGGGTCACTAGATGTGCTGGTATTCAGCACATTATATAACAGGCCACAAACATGTATTGTGTGTCAGGAGAGGACTGGTGATAATTCAGCACACACAAATATGTCTGAACCTGAACCTGCAGTTTCTCTCATAATGAGCAGAATTACTGTTGCATCAACACAGACATCAGTTAAAGGGGTCATCGGATGCTAAGTTCACTTTTACATGTTGTTTGAACATTAATGTGTGTTGTCAGTGTATGTACAAATCTACCCTATAATGATAAAAATCCATGCAGTGGTTTTTAATTAATCTGTAAAAATAATATCCCCTTTTACAAATCGAGCCGTTCTCAGATGTCTGTCGTTGTGGCGTCACACCAACAGAGGACACGCCCACAATAGTTGATTGACATGAGCTCTTACCTCAGATCAGCTGTCACAGTCCAGTAACTTTCCTTGTTTTGATGCCGGAGCAGGGATGTAAGTTAGACAAGAATATCTCAGATTGAGTGATTGAGGTGTTGTGTTGCTGGATGTAATAATGAACATAGTGGTCGTCATTTACTCCCGACATCTGAGCCGCTGAAGATGCAGTGGATTATGTTTGTTTGTGAAGGGAATGCGCCTCCCGATCTACATATATCCGTCTATGTTCATGCGAATCATTCATGATCCAGCTTCACTTACAGCAGAAGTGAGTATAAGTTTTTTTTTTTATGAATCTTTGCGATCACCTTTCCTTATAATGTGGTAGTTAGGAAGTTTAGCGGCTAAATGCGGCTAATGTAAACAAGATCGTCATTCCACAGAGAGAAGAGAGGGGCGGGGTGAGCAGAGCTCATTTGCATTTAAAGGAACAACCCCTTAGAATGAGATGATTTTTGCAGAGTTGATTTTGACAAGGTAAAAAGGGTGTTGTTTTACAAAACCATTGAGAATTTTTAATCAAAGTATATTAGAGACTTTTCATTAAGACCCTAAAGAATCATATCAACTTGTGGAAAATGGGCATCCCATGACCCCTTTAAATAAATTGATTCCTGTTTTATCTTCTCTTCTGCAGGTTTTTGGGTCCTGCTGCAGATGAAGCCTGTCAGTATGTGACTGGAATTGTGGGTAAAAACCCGTTACTCCTGAGAGAACTGAATCTGAGTGAACATGAACTAGGAGACACACGAGTGAATCAGATCGCTGCTCTACTGCAGGATAAACACTGTCAACTCAACACACTGAAGTGAGTATCTTACATCATTTCACATGACTAGTAATGTTACAGTAGTATATTTTAATTCTCCTTTGAGTCTGACCCCACGTTATAAAGCTTTAAGAGCCAGGACATTTTTTAATATAGCTAATTATATTTGTCTGAAAAGAGATTCATATACATCTAGGATGGCTTGAGGTGAGTAAATCATGGGGTAATTTTCATTTTTGGGTGAACTACCCCTTTAAGTGCACAGAGGTTAGAGAACATAATGTGAGCACATTAGAAATAGCCAGTATCTTATTAGTGTATTTACCATTGTTTGCTTTTAATACAGCTTCCAGCCTTCTTAGAATAGATTCATACTAACTTTTGAATAGACTAAATTTTGTCTCTCACTTCTGCTGTGACTGCTGAATGAAATCCTGTTTACTGACTACAAACTGAGGATTGAAGACCAATTTAAAAACACTGACCACCAACGTATGTGGACAGGCATCCATGCGCTCACAGACTGAAAGAAAGGGCACCTATAATGCAAAATCCACTTTTCCATGATGTTTGGACATAAATATGTGTTGACGGTGTGTGAGCACAACCACCCTACAATGATAAAAATCCACCCACTTCTTATTTTTTAATCCCCATTAAAACAAATCAGTCGCATTAGTCCTGCCGTTTTGATTCTCTGAGCAGTGTGATGTCACATTGTTTAGGCTCCGCCCACGGCCGATGACTGACAGTCCTGCATTACCGTAGTTTCTGCTCTCAGTGAGTTGTTTGGTTGTATTATAGATATGTATAGGTAGATGCCACATTCAATCACTCCAGATCTGTTGTCATTACGTCTGCCATCTTGGAATGTTCTGTCATCACTCACACAAATAATCAATAAGTTTCAAGATGCAACAACATTGTGCAGCATCTGGTTGTAAAAAACAATAATATTTAAATTCCTGAGGAAATTGGATAAACTTTCAGAGATAAGAACATGTTGGTTTGTGGTTTTAATATGTATTAACTCAATATTACAGGTTTTTAAACTAAAGTATCTTTTAAATGCCTTGTTAGCTAACAGTTTCGTCTTGTTTTATTGTGTTTAGCAAAAGCATCTTCTGAAGTCTACTATAGATATAAATATTCATACATGCATATAACTGCAGTTGCACCGGCTCTCAGGTGTTTACAGACATTCCTATATGGCGGACGGCTTACGTATAGCAGCCCTTGTGATCTTTAGGCAAGGCAAGTTTATTTATATAGCACATTTCATACACAAAGGTAATTCAAAGTGCTTTACATAAAAGGAAGTAGAATAATCATAAAAACAATAAAGACAACAATTCAAAAAAAGGCAGTAGAATAATCATAAAAACAATAAAACAATAATTTAAATGATTTAAAAATTGATTTAAAAAATAATTTAAAATAAATTTAAAGTTAAAAACAGAAAATGATTATACATAGTGCAATCAGTTCGGACGTAGCACAGTGCTCATTCAGTAAATGCACAGCTAAACAGATGAGTTTTGAGTCTAGATTTAAATGTAGCTAATGTTTTAGCACATTTGATCTCTTCTGGAAGCTGATTCCAACTGCGGGCAGCATAATAGCTAAAAGCGGATTCCCCTTGTTTTGTGTGAACCCTTGGTATTTCTAACTGACTCGATCCTAATGATCTGAGTGGTCTGTTAGGTTTATATTCAGTGAGCATATCTGCAATGTATTTAGGTCCTAGGCCATTGAGTGATTTATAAATGAGTAAAAGTACTTTAAAATCAATTCTAAATATAACTGGAAGCCAGTGTAGGGACCTGAGGACTGGTGTGATATGCTCAGATTTTCAGTTTTCTTTAATGAAAATAATTATCCTTTTCCCTCACAAAAGCATTTTTTCTCTCGTCTGATGATGTGAGGGTGGTAAATCCTATCAATCGCATGAGATCACAGCAATAGCAAACAATTATCCATCTTTTCATCCAAAATGAATTCCCGACCTGCATTTTTTCTTGTTCAAAAAGCTGTTTCACTTAGACATGCATCACAATAAAAAAAAAAATCACAAAATGTTCTATTTGTTGTCTGTAAACTACAAATTTAAAATGTTTTGAAGTAAATTTTGATTTATGAACAGAATTTTCTTGATTTGTTACATTTAAACTCCATTTTTACATGTTTAATGTTATTTTAAAGTGGTTCTATAGTTGATCCTGTATCTTAATTACAAATTAGAAATCACAAATTTTTTTTTTTTTTTTTTTTTTTTTGTCTGACTAAAGATTCTCCAGGGTTAAAATGTAACTAGTATCCTCAAATCTTTTTTTGTTTTACTTTGTTGATGTGTGATTATTTATTTACTTATATTGTTTTCAGGTTTTAGCAACATTTTATTTATTGCACTGTATGGTGTTTACTCATGATTCATTAAACTCACACATGAACAACATGTCTGATTCATTGTCTTTTCTCTTTCTGTCTTCAGTCTGTGTAGATGCAGTATTACAGAGAAACAGTGTCTCATCCTGACTTCAGCTCTGAAATCAAACCCATCACACCTGAGAGAACTGAACCTGAGCTGGAATAAACTAGGAGACTCTGGAGTGAAAAACCTCAGTGATCTACTGATGAACACACAATTCAAGCTGGAGAAACTAGAGTTAGTATCATTATACTGTACAGCAGTGACAGTGAGATTAAAGTTCACTGTTTACTTTCATAAAGTCTCTGTGAAATTAAAGTTGACAGTTATTATTTTTATGGAATATTGACTTGATTTATCCGTGCACATAATGTATTTCTAATTTATGTGCCCTTATGATCTTTTATCTAAATAACTTTCTCCCTCACAACAACATCTCTTCTCTCCTCTGATGATGGAGCAGAAAAATCTGTCAATCACTGGAGATCAAAATAATAACAAATGACAGCAATGCAATTAATGAATGGACCAAATTAAATCCAGCCATACATGTTTTTTTTTTTTTTTTTTTTTTTTTTTTTTGCATTCACTCAGAGATACTGCAAAATAAAGACAATTGCAAAATTTTTGATGATTTTTTTTTATTGATAATAAATTACTCTTAAAATGTCTTTAGGTAAATTGTAATTCAGAAACAAAATTGTCTGATTTCTCACATTTAAACTCAATTTTCACATTTTAATGTCATTTTTAAGTAGTTCTATAGTTGATCCTAGATCTTAATCTACTTTGTTAATCTTTTTTTTTCTTCTGTTCTTGTTTATGGTCATATAATAAGGTTTTTGGCAATGTTTTAATTATTACACTGTATGGTGTTAACACATGATGAATTTACTCACATGAACTTGACACTTGTCTGATTCATTGTCTGATATGTAAACTGTAAATGAAGATCATATGGAATAAAAACAAGTGTACATAGTAGATAGACCTACTGTAATGACTAGCTGCACGCGCAATCCAACGTGTATCTGCTAGCATGTTTAGCGTTATTTCCGCTATCACACATTGTCATACCATCGACAGCTGACATTCATAAAAAAAAGACATAAGATATTAAATATGAAAGATATGATGCATAATTACTCACATAGTTTGCTTGAACGCACATGTGGATCTGTTTCTCATATCGCGCTGTCAGCAACAACTGTCAAAACAGACCATTAGAAACTGCTATCTGCAATTAGTTCTGAGACATTATGGCATATAGCTGAAGCAATTTTTATTTTTTATTTTTGTAAATAGCTAGTGAGTTAATACTTGCTCAGATCAATCACTTAATTAATATTTGTTCCATATTCTGCTTATCTTGATAAAATAATTTTATTTACTTTTATTCACAAATAATACACTTAAATGTATTCATCTGAACAATATAGAGAAGAATGCAGCCTAAACAAAGATTGTGAAAGCTTCATACACTGCATGAAGGAGATCCTGTAATACTTTATCATGAATTTATTGTAAACTATACTTTATTATTATATACGATTAATATAATATTCTAATTATGATAGTTTTATTATAAAATGTATTTCAAATGCCAGACACTCATCTTAAATTATACTGATTATCTGATTCATCTGATTATCTATACATTTCTTGTCAAAAAATCAAAAATTCAGTCAGTTATTTATCATATTCATTATTGTGCTTTTAGCCCAACTAATAATTAATTTTTTTACCCCAAATATTAAGCTTTTATTTATTCTTCAGTCATAAACAAACACAAAAAAAGACTCTGTCCTGCTGTCATGCTCTGGTTTTGAACTACTCGTTCAATCTTTCTGGTATAAATTGCCAACAAATGCTTTGTTGG
>NW_026128544.1:0-8348 GCF_022985175.1 Labeo rohita
TGTTCTGTCTCTAACTGTTCAAATAAACCTACCATTAAAATTATAGACTGATACTCTATAATTTAGACTTTGTCAGTGGGCTAGCGTACAAAATCAGCAGGGGATCAAATAAATTTTTCCCTCACTGTATATTAAAATGTATCTGGGTCAGTTTTGGCAAAGATTTATATTCGGCCCACTTTAGGCTCACAGCCACATTAGCCAGTGCTTACTGTGCCACATCTTTGCCATTCAAGCAGATTGGCATTTCAAACCATTTTCAGTCGTGAGACATTGAACAAATGAAAATAACTGTACAAGTCTCACTAGCACTCCATGACCTCTCTTTTCTGACAGATCAGGAGAGAGGGGGTGGTGTTTTGCATCACATCGACCAAATGTAGGCGTGACAGCTGCTCCGGATTGAGCTCCGATCACAATGCGTCCTCAACTACCTCTGGACCAGGACACGCCGATCAGATAACATTCTGATCATGCATGGTAATGCCAATTGTAAACGCAGCCTAATTGATTAGTTACTAGTGCAGATTAGAGGTGGACAGATTTATATTTTACTTACCTGTTGTCAGTGGTGATTCTACAGTCGAGTCAGATGATTCGCAATCTCGTTTTCTTTTAGTACCTGTCAGAGAATTAATTTCACTCATTATTTGTCCTTAATCACAGATTTTGCAATGATCTTTAATTTTTACACCTTGGCTAGCCATTATACGGTCGATGGGAAGTCCTGGAGGGAAAAGACCTTATTATGAAAGACGTCACATTTTTTCTTACCAATCTTTTAAGAACTTTTTGTTTTGATTATAACAAAGTTAATTGTTTCACCATTAGAGCAAGTTCTAGATTGGTACAGGAAGCAGTGGAGGTGCATTCTACTTCATACCGTGAAGTGCTTCCATCTCTTCTTTTGGTGTTCCAGAAATGGCTGATCTATAAAACAGTAAACAAGAAAAAAAACACAGTGAGTTAAAGCACAAGTTAAGAAATGTACAGTTTCACTAACTTCAGAATCACAATAATTATTTATTGCAAAAATGTCAAAAACAGTACCAAATGTAATCCAAATGACAATGTTGCAGTCCTCTCTGTTGGAATACAATCGTTTTGTATGAGGTGCAGAACAGAATTTAACTTGTTAATTGCTGAAAATATTATCCAGATTATTATCCTGATCCACTCTGTGAAGGCACACATTTCTCATTCAAACACAGCTCACCAGAAACACAGAATGTCACAATCTGTGACGAAGCAGGCAAGAGCCAATGAGCGTTCAGTTTTCACACTTTATAATAACGTTCAAATTAAGGGGCATCATTTATGTCTTTTGGCATACAGAGATTGTTTTTTGTTTCACTGCTCCTCTGGGATTATAGGAGAATACTTAGAGTTATTATCTTGGCAAAAGGAGGTAACAAAAAGTATTTAATAAAAGGGTGCCTTTAATTTTAGTCAATGAGATTACAAAACAACATTTATTTTACGATGCATTTATTTTACGATGCGATTTTCACCTTTAATTTTTCGCTGTCACTCAAAAACAGGATTTTTAATGCTTGTTCAAATTACTTGGTTTAAATGAACTTATTTCCATTATGTTCAGTCCACTTAAATTTGTAAAAATTAATTGAGTTTAATCATTTTGTGTTGGGACTACTGAAAAGTAGATGTTTAGTTCCCAGAGTTCCCATGAGGTCACATTAAGAGGGAAATATGTTGACAAAAAAATGTCATTTTAAGATTTTAATGAAAGAAAATTACATGTTAGAGTTCTTATACATGTAACGGTTAGTTATTTTTGAGATTTAGAAAAGGTTTGGAGATTAGAAAAAGTTTTGAGGTTACCACTGTGCAAAGGAGTAGCGTTCATAGGGTGTTGGCAGCTTCATTGACTTCATGATTCATGCAGTGAGCAATAACTACTAATGCCAATTCTAAGATAAACGTTCTTTGCTCAAGTCTTATGGTATATTACATCTTTGAATGAAATTATTGTTAACATGCCAATATAGGTTTTTGCTTTTATCAAAAAATATATAGCTTGTCCAGTGAAATAAATTAAATTAAGTAAATACTTTTCCATGTAATTAGTTCAGATACACACAACACAACTAAATCAAACAATTTCAGGAATGTTCAACATACAGTGGACTTCTATGGTGCCTCCAACTTCAAAATCACCCTACATCGCTGTTTTGTCTTTTTTTGTAAAGGGTGTTTGACCCTCCTTGCGCATTCACTTTGTAAACACCGGGTCGATGTAGCGATGTACAACAGTTTTGAAGTTGGAGGAAAAAAGACAAGCATTTGAGTTCAAAAAGTGTATAAATTGTAGGTTTTTTTTATTTTTTAGAAAATAACTGATCATTTCACTATATAAGGCCTTTCTTCCTCAGCTGGGATCATTCAGAGCCCTTTGAAGCTGCATTTAAACTGTATAAAAATGGTTGTTTGTTTGTTTGTTTTTTGTTATGCATCTCCAAGATTTCCTTTTATTTCTGTGTAGAAATAATACATTTAAGGAATAGTTCACCCAAAAAAAATTGCTAAAAATGTACTCACCCTCAGACCATCCAAGATACAGATTAGCTTGTTTTATTCATCAAAAAATGAAAGCATCAACAAAGGTTCTACCAGGAAGAGTCATTTGTGCTTAACTATTAGCTCTGGCTAATCACAGCTTGAAACTTGGAGTATATAAGTACTGACTTTTCTCTTGTACGATTGCAGTTTATGACGCTGATGTTCCCCTCCATCCTCCCCACCACCACCAGTATATAAACTGAGAAATCCATGGACCAGAATGCACAATTACAAATAAGCTTACCCTGTCCTTTGTCTGTGTAAGTGTATCTCAGGGATCTCAGGTGTCAGTTGTATCTGGAGACTGCAATCTAAAGCGGTTTTCCTCTTCAAGTTGCTCATCAATATGTTGTAAGACATTAATTCTAACTGCATCAGTGCACTTTGTCTTGTTCACACAGGATACAGTACATACCTTAGCTTACAGGATATGTGTGTGGGAGGATGTGTGTGTGTGCGCGAAGTACAGCTGCATGAAATGCTTGTCATAAAACAGAAATGATCAGAAAACTTTTGCACTCCCAAAATATTGACTGCTTTTAATATTTTATATCAGTATAGTAATATAGCCTACATAATGTGTATGTTATTATTATTTTAATTATTTTTTGTCTTTAGAAAGGATGACCTGCCTAAAACATTAACAGAAAATAACATAATACACTTTACCCTCATTATAAATCTAGAAATATCACTTGATTAACTCAGAAAATTCAAGTATCATGTCTATATCTAACATTATAAAAACTGCATCACACCTTCACATTTAAGCTATTTAAAGCTTGTGGAACCTTTTACCAAAATATTATTTTAATATAATATTTTTAAATTCTATTTTTACTCAAGTTAATAATGTTAAATATGTTATAATATAATTATGCTATTCATCTAGTGAAAAATATTAAGATACTAAGAATTTGAATTCTGTGAGTGATGTCATTGTTAATAAAAAGAATATACATTTTATTAGTTGCATTACAAGCTAACTGTTGTGGTCACACAAATACATTTTTACAATTCCTGCACTTTTGCAATTCCGTTTGGTGCCATTATGTGACTCAGTTCAAGTTAAGTTCCGTTTGGTGCCATTATGTGACTCAGTCTGTCCTGCAGAGTTTAGTTCCAAACCTGAAAAAAGTCCTCACCTGCCTGTAGCCCTTATGTTCCTGAAGACCATGATTATCTCGTTCAGGTGTGTTTGGTTAGGGTTGGAGCTAAACTTTACTGGACATCAGCACTCCAGGACCAACTTTAAAAGTCTAGGATATTTCCATGCTGACATGTATCTTGACATTCTCATTTGTTTAAGAGGTGATTTGAGCTTGTGTTTTTTTTAAAGGAGAACTCCACTTCCAGAACAACAATTCACATTTAATTTACTCACCCCCTTGTCATCCAAGATGTTCATGTCTTTCTGTCTTCAGTCGTAAAGAAATCATGGTTTTTGAGGAAAGCATATCAGGATTTTTCTTCATATAATGGACTTCAGTTGTGCCCCTGATTTTGAACTTCCAAAATGTAGTTTAAATGCAGCTTCAATGGGCTCTAAATGATCCCAGCCAAGGAAGAAGGGTCTTATCTTGCAAAACATTCGGTCTTTTTTTTTCGCAAAATAAAAATGTGTATACTTTTTAAGCACAAAAGCTTGTGTAGTACAGGTTCTGGCATGCGGGTTCACGATGCTACATACTATTGAATCATGTCGAAGGTCATACCTAATGTAGGCGGATCTACAGACCCAGTGTTTACAAAGCGCACGTGCAAAGACTAAGAAAGTGCAAGTAAGTCAAACCCTGTTTACAAACAAAAAGTACAACATGTTGGACGATACTGAAGTTGTAGGAGAAAATAAGATGGAGTTTTTCACCATACTCTACCTTTTTGAGCCGGAGTACACAGACAATGAACTTCTCGGATAACTCGGATGTTTGAGTCTCATTCTGCAAAATGAGCAAATCTTTTTTCGAGTCATTTCGTTCATTTTAGCAAAATATAATTTAAATATTACGTGTTACTTCCCAAACACATCTACTGCTTACACAAACGTTGATCACACTACAAACAAGACAAAACTATAATGCTGTAAGAAACAGAAAAGATTAATTCATTGTTTACCTGGGTCTTTAGTCTATGATTAGCTCACCTCACCTTTTATCTGACAAGTTTTCGTGTTTCAGTCAGTTGTTCATCATGTGACAGTCCCATAAGCTCAACCAATGTAGTGTGAGTTGGAAAAAGAATTGATTAGTTCATCTCTCGAGTCTTCTGGTTCGAGTCGTTCGTTCAGTTTTGGAAGTTCAAAATCGGGGGGCACAATTGAAGTCCATTATATGAAGAAAAATCCTGAAATGCTTTCCTCAAAAACCATAATTTCTTTACGACTGAAGACAGAAAGACATGGATGACAAGGGGGTGAGTAAATTATTTGTAAATTGTTGTTCTGGAAGTAGACGTCTCCTTTAAAGGTAATGTGAATACTTACTATCATGAATCTGATAGTCGTAATCAGATTTTTTTATAACACATAATTTTCATTATGTGTTCATGGACTCCATTTCCCATAACCATGTACCTGGTATTGATTACCCTCACATCTGATCCCTACCAAAGAGTATAGAATACCAAAAGGCGAAACTCTGATGCTTTCTTGGTAACAGCCACTAGGTGGCGCTTCGGTAGCGCGGCCACCATTTTGGGGTGAAAAATGCCAACTGGACAACAGCACAGAAGCAGACAGAATGAAAACAAAAGAGAGGTCAAAGTAAAAGAAAGCAATGACTGCAGGGAAGTAGTGTGTGACACGAAAAAGTGCAAAAAGTCACTTTACATGGTTAGATTTTTTTTCACGGATCAGCATCCATCACATCTTACGCACTCAAAATTGGCAAACTTTCCACAGCAAGCCTTGTTTTTAAAGCTGTTGGTTAAGGCTGTCTGATACACTGTAAACCCCAATAAGTTAACAGAACTCAAAAAAATTAAGGCAACTGATTGTCTGGGTACAGACTGGATCAGGTGGTTACGGTGACCTCGGAATAAGAAGTAGAAAGAAATATTAGCGTAGAAACAGAAACAGACTAATATTAGCGTAGATGCCATTCTTCTTATGATGCAATGATCAGGTGTTATGGGAAGTGTTCCTGGCTCCAGTTGACCTAATTAATGCAGCCTAACAACCCTTTAACAGATTTGAATTATAGAACTGTATTAATGTGTTATGTGTAAGCCAGGTTAAAGAGATGGGTCTTTAATCTAGATTTAAACTGATAGAGTGTGTCTGCCTCCCAAACAGTGTTAGATAGATTGTTCTAGAGTTTGGGCGCTAAATAATAAAATGATCTGCCGCCCGCAGTTGATTTTGATATTCTAGGTATTATCAAACTGCCAGAGTTTTGAGAACACAGCGGACGTGAGGGACTATAATGTGATAAGAGCTCGCTCAAGTCAATCAAGTACATTTTTTATATTTTTCTCAATACAGTGGACTTTAATAGTGGCCAATGGGTAGAAGGTCCAAACTGCACTTTCAGTGCAGCCTCAAAGGTCTCTACACAATCCCAGCTGAGGAATAAGGGTCTTATCTAGTGAAACGATCAGTCATTTTCTAAAAAACATAAATAAATATATATATATATATATATATATATATATATATATATATACTTTAACCACACCTTGTCTTGCATTAGCTCGACCCAACTTATGTAATCATGCACGTGTGATATTGGCAGAAGTTCTGACCCAGTGTTTACAAAGTGAACGTGCAAAGAAATTTAAAAGATGTTGGACGATTGTGACGTTGGAGGAGAAAACGAAATTAGTTTTTCACCCTAACCTACCTTCTCGAACCTAAGCGCACCAGTGACAAACAAGCTGCACATGAAGTTTCCTACATGACTGCGTAATGCGTAAAGTTGTGGACGAGCAAAATGAGCACTTGTGGTTCAAAAGTATGATTTCTTTTTTTTTCTTTTTTTTTTTTTTTGAAAGTGACCGATCACTAGATAAGACACTTATTTCTCAGCTGCGATCGTGTAGAGCCATTTGAAGCTGCATTTAAACTGCATTTTTAATCTTCAGTCCACGGACCACCACTGAAGTCTACTGTATGGAGAAAAATCCTGGAATGTTTTCCTCAAAAACATTCATTTCTTTCTGACTGAAGAAAGAAAGACATGAACATCTTGGCTGACATAGGGGTGAGTAAATTATCAGTAAATTGTGATTCCGGAAGTGAACTAATCCTTTTAGTACAATCATGTTAAATTTGTTTAGGCTAGAAAGCAAGGTTAGGAATTAGAGCAAGTGAAGTCACCATTATTTATATAGCGCTTTTAACAATACACAATTGTGACAAAGCGGCTGTACAGTGTTAAATAGGAAATACTGCATCAATAATGCAAAAGGGCAACAGTAAACACTCAATTTTCAGGTAAAGGAAGTTCATCATTAGATTCAATGATGTCATCATCTAGCTCAGTTCATTTCAAATAGTATATGATATTGTTTGAAGAAAAAGTGTCCCCAACTAAGCAAGCCAGAGGCGACAGCGGCAAGGAACCAAAACTCCATCGGTGACAGAATAGCTGTTTAGGTGACAAGGTCTTCACTGGGGATCTGACTCCGGGGCTCATCTAGTTGATGTGGTCTCCGCTGACATTCAGGGCTGTAGAGGTCGTCTCTAGGTGCTGATCCACCGTCTGGGCTGGGTACAGACTGGATCCGGGGGACTGCAGTGACCATCTGATCTGGATACGGGCTGGATCTGGTGGTTAAGATGACCTCGCAATAAGAAAGAAACAGACTAATATTAGCGTAGATGCCATTACGATGCACTGAGTACATCGGGTGTTATGGGAAGTGTTCCCGGTTCCGGTTGACCTAATTAATGCAGCCTAACAATCCTTTAACGGATTTGAATTATAGAAATATTTTGATGTGTTATGTGTAAGCTAGGTTAAAGAGATGGGTCTTTAGTCTAGATTTAAACTGACAGAGTGTGTCTGCTTCCCGAACAGTGTTGGGTAGATTGTTCCAGAGTTTGGGCGCTAGATAAGAAAATGATCTCCCGCCCGCGGTTGATTTTGATATTCTAGGTATTAAAGTATTATCAAATTGCCAGAGTTTTGAGAACGCAGTAGACGTGAGGGACTATAATGTGATAAGAGCTCGCTCAGGTACTTAGGAGCTAAACCTTTTAGGGCTTTATAAGTAATTAGCAAGATTTTAAAATCTATACAATGTTTAATAGGGAGCCAGTGCAGTGTTGACAGAACTGGGCTAATATGGTCATAATTTCTGGTTCTAGTAAGAACTCTAGCTGCTGCATTTTGGACCAGCTGGAGTTTGTTTATTAAGCGTGCAGAACAACCACCCAGTTAAGCATTACAATAATCTAACCTTGAGGTCATAAACGCAGGAATTAACGTTTCAGCATTTGACATGGAGAGCATATTTAGATATATTTTTGAGATGTAAAAAAAGCTATTTTGCAAATGTTAGAGATGTGGTTCTCGAAGGAAAGATTGCTGTCAAATAGCACACCTAGGTTCCTACTGATGACAAAGAATTGACAGAACAGCCATCAAGTATTAGATAGTGTTTTAGGTTATTACACGGGATAGTGTTTTAGGTTATTAATTATTGGAGTTTTTAGGTCCAATAATTAACACTTCTGTTTTTTTTTCAGAATTTAGCAGTAAGAAATTACTTGTCATCCATTTTTTTTATCTCAGCTTCACAATCCGTTAGTTTTTCAAATTGGTATT
>NW_026128545.1:0-8314 GCF_022985175.1 Labeo rohita
TTATTCAGCAAAGACTTTCTACCATAAACACCTCCAAAGACTCCAACTTCAGGACTGTGAATTCTGCAAGTTTGCAAAATCAAAATGGATATTTCTTGTTTTCATGCAAACGTTCTGGAACATGCACGCAAAGAAGCCGACGTGCCAAAGGATGCAAGGCCTATATTTCCTTTAAAAAGAGGACAGACTGGCTTAACAAACAGGTTATAGTCGAAAGGCTTTACAGCATTCATTCGGGACATGACCCATCAAGTTCTTCTGAGGGCCACTCAGAAAACATTAGTCAAGAGCTAGTCAAGTATATTCAGGATTTAATATCACTTGGTGTTAAACCAGATACAATTCTACTAAAATCACACAAGTGGTTAAAAGAACAAGGACATACTGATCTCAACAACCGAACTTATTTTGTTACCCCAAAAGACATTGAAAATATTCGGACATGCATGATACGAAAAAATCAGCAACACCGAGATGATGCCACTAGTACCTCATGCCTTCTGGAGGGCCCTTTTAAAGACTATGTTATTTTTTATCAGCCTTATAGTCCTCAAACAGATCTCATCATAGTTCTGCAAACACCATCCATGAAAGACAACCTTCAAGAATATGGAAGAGATATAATTTTTATGGATGCAACACATGGTGTCAACCAGTATGGTTTTCCTTTATTTACATTAGTTGTCAGGGACAGTCATGGTCATGGAATCCCTGTTGCCTATATCATACTGGGGAATGAAAAGCAGGACACACTTCAGCTGGCTCTGGAAAAGCTAAAACCAACATTTTCTGTACTTCCAAGGTAGTACAAACTGATATAAGTAAATTAAATTAAAATGACTAATTATTCATTAATTGTAATTATTCTTTAATTATACAAAAAATATTGAATAATGTTTTGGGTATACGCTGTTTCTTAAAGGGTCAGTTAACCCAAAAATGAAAATGTATCCTGTGCACTTGGTAGATATTGATCTCTGTACAGTATACAAATTGGTTTGGTTAGTAACTTCTAAAGATAAACAACAAAGTAAACAACAAAAGCCATTTTTGGCAGCAAACATCTGTAATTTGTTATATTTTTATCTGCCTTGAAGCTTAAAATGTTTTATTTATTTAAATTTTTATTTTAATTAGGTGCTTTATGGTTGATAAAGACCAGGCTGAAATCAATGCCATCCGTAAGGTATTCAACGAGTCAGACGTTCTCCTTTGTTGGTACCATGTAACACAAGTAAGTTACACTTTTTAACACTTTTGCTTAATGTTACTCTGCCAGATATGCAAAAGAAATCTCTTCTATCTCTTGTTTTAGCTACTGTGTATAGACCACCAGGGCCATATACAGATTTCCTAAAAGAATTTGCAGAATTCCTTTCAGAACTATTGGTTAATTTTGATAAAGTGCTAATTGTCGGAGATTTTAACATTCACGTTGATAATACAAATGATGCGTTAGGACTTGCGTTTACTGACCTAATAAACTCTTTTGGAGTCAAGCAAAATGTCACCGGGCCCACTCATCGTTTTAATCATACGCTAGATTTAATTATATCGCATGGAATTGATCTTACTGATATAGATATCGTACCTCAAAGTGATGATGTTTCTGACCATTTCCTTGTATCGTGCATGCTGCGTATCAACTACATGGCTCCGTGTTATCGTCTTGGCAGAACTATTGTTCTAGCCACCAAAGATAGATTTACAAATAACCCGCCTGATTTATCTCAATTGCTCTGTGTACCCCTTAATACACAGGATCTAGACAAAATGACTAGCAATATGGACACCATCTTCTCCAATACGTTAGAAGCTGTTGCCCCCATCAAATTGAAAAAAGTTAGAGAAAAACGTATTGCGCCATGGTACAACAGTAATACCCATTCCCTCAAGAAAGAAACTCGCAATCTTGAGCGCAAATGGAGAAAAACTAACTTGGAAGTTTTTAGAATTGCATGGAAAAACAGTATGTCCAGATATAGACAGGCTTTAAAAGCTGCTAGGGCTGAGCATTTCCGCGAACTCATAGAAAATAACCAAAACAATCCAAGGTTTTTATTTAGCACAGTGGCTAGATTAACAAATAACCAGACGCCACCTGATCTAAATATTCCTTTACAGTTTAATAGTAATGACTTTATGAATTTCTTCACTGATAAAATAGATAACATCAGAAATACAATAACCAACGTAGATTATACTGCGTCTAATATGTCAACTTCTTTCGTCGCACCCAAAGAAAAACTGCAGTACTTTACCGCTATAGGACAGGAAGAGTTAAATAAACTCATCACTGTGTCTAAACCAACAACATGCCTATTAGATCCCGTACCCACTAAATTACTAAAAGAATTGTTACCTGTGGCAGAAGAACCGCTTCTCAATATTATCAACTCATCGTTATCTTTAGGTCACGTCCCTAAACCATTCAAGCTGGCGGTTATTAAGCCTCTTATTAAGAAACCACAACTAGACCCTAGTGAACTGGCAAATTACAGACCCATTTCTAATCTTCCATTTATGTCTAAAATTTTAGAGAAAGTTGTATCTGCTCAACTGTGCTCATTCTTGCAAAAAAATTATATCTATGAAGAATTTCAGTCAGGTTTCAGGCCCCATCACAGCACAGAAACTGCACTTGTTAAAATCACTAATGACTTGCTTCTTGTGTCAGACCAAGGCTGCATCTCACTGCTAGTTTTACTTGATCTTAGTGCTGCGTTCGACACTATAGATCATGACATACTAATAGATCGACTACAAAATTATGCAGGTATCCAAGGGCAGGCTTTAAAATGGTTTAGATCCTACCTGTCCGATCGCTATCACTTTGTTTATTTAAAAGGGGAATCATCTCAGTTATCACCAGTAAAGTATGGAGTGCCACAAGGATCTGTTCTAGGTCCTCTACTATTTTCAATATACATGCTGCCCCTTGGTAATATTATTAGAAAGCACGGGATTAGTTTCCATTGTTATGCTGATGATACTCAACTATATATCTCAACAAGACCAGATGAAACTTCTGAATTATCGAAGTTAACAGAGTGTGTTAAAAATGTAAAAGATTGGATGACCAACAATTTTCTGCTATTAAATTCAGATAAGACAGAGATATTACTTATTGGACAAAAAAACAATACACAGAATCTTTTGACTTACAATTTACAACTAGACGGATGTACTGTTACTTCCACTACAGTCAAAAGCCTGGGTGTTATATTAGACAGCAACTTGTCTTTTGAAAATCATATTTCTCATGTTACAAAAACAGCATTCTTCAATCTTAGAAACATTGCCAAGCTGCGAAACATGTTACCTGTTTCTGATGCAGAAAAGCTAGTTCACGCATTCATGACCTCTAGACTGGACTATTGTAATGCACTACTAGGTGGTTGTCCTGGATCTTCAATAAACAAGCTACAGATAGTCCAAAATGCAGCTGCTAGAGTCCTTACCAGGTCAAGAAAATATGATCATATTACCCCAATTTTACAGTCTCTGCACTGGCTACCTATTAGGTTCCGCATCAGCTACAAAATAGTACTTCTTACCTATAAGGCACTTAACGGTTTAGCTCCTGCGTACCTAACTAGTCTTCTACCACGCTACAATCCATCACGCTCCCTAAGGTCACAAAACTCTGGACTGTTGGTAGTACCTAGGATAGCAAAGTCCACTAAAGGAGGTAGAGCTTTTTCGCATTTGGCACCCAAACTCTGGAACAGCCTTCCTGATAACGTTCAGGGTTCAGACACACTCTCTCTGTTTAAATCTAGATTAAAGACACATCTTTTTAGCCAAGCATTCAAATAATGCATCTCATAAACTTTTCCTGCAGTTATATCTGATCAAATGTTCATTATTAATCTTTTAGCTCTGGTTTAACAAATCTTCCTTTCTTAGTTTGAACAGCTGCTACGCTAAGTATGTTCCTATTTGTTCTCTGTTTTTGCCATGGGATTGACATCCCGTGGTAACTAGGAATTCGCAAGCTCCAGTGTGGATCCAGAACACTTAAGAAGGGATGATGCCAACCCCTCAGAGGACTTCAGATGATGCCAACCCTGAAAACATACAGCACTACCGAATTCTGCTACTAATTTATAGTGTTTTTTTTTTTTTTTGACTGTTTGATTACGTCATTAATTGATCTTTACCACACATCTCTGCCATATGTACATCAAGCTACTACTACATATATTGTAAAAATGTCAATTTGGTGTAAAGCTGCTTTGCAACGATATGTATCGTGAAAAGCGCTATACAAATAAATTAAAAAAAAAAAAAAAAAAAGTAAGTGCTCAGTTAAGATAGAATGGCTTTGATTTTTGCTCATTTTGATAAAAATTGATTATTATTCTATTATTGTCATATTAATATGAGTTGCAATTTATATCATAAACAGTTTTAGCATTTACTGTAGTTATTCTTTTCAGTTTTATTTATTTTTTTTATCTTCAGTGGCTAATGAATCAGTGGATACAAAATAGGTTCATTTCACATTGCAACATAACTGAGAATTACATAAACTGTAAAATTACTTAATGTTATCTGTTACACCTCAATGTGGGTTTATGTCATTTTGCCAGTGATCAACACAGTTTAAAATATAGTTTCTGATGACATCACAAGTTTGTCTCTTAATTCACTTATTTTTTTATTATTTCACACCATTTTGGCAAAATCTTCCTGGGCTATAGCAATAACATATTTTATTTTATTTTTTATTTGGTTTGAGTACCCTTTAACTGTAGAAAATTGTTGCCATCAATTCTAGCCAAATGTGTCAGGCCAATGGAAGTTCTTACCAGTTTAAATTAATTACTTTACATTTCCCAACAATTTATTACACACAGGCAGTAACTCGATGGCTGTCAAGATCTGAATCTGGTGTGAGTGGACCTGAAAAGGCAGATTCAAGAGCACACATCATGCAGTTCATGTCAGAGCTGAAATCCTGTTCAACGGTGTGTTACTATTTCATTTGGTTTTCATTCATGAAACTTTGGTAACAAGCTTGTAACAACATGCAGTTTTTAACTGTTTAAAAATGTTATAAATGAAAGCTATTGGAAAATGTTAACCCACATACAGTGTGTGTGTGTGTGTGTGTATATATATACTGTAATTTTATATAAAGGTGAATTTTCATCAGCCACTACTCTAGTCTTTAGTGTCACGGTCCTTCAGAAATCATGCTGCCTTATTATCAATGCTGGAAACATTGATGCATATTAATACATATAGCAGATGTAAACCAGGCTAACAGTGTGTAGGGAGGATGAGTTGCGTAGATTAACTCGACATATATTTGTAAGCATTTCTATTTACATTAGCAATCTGTTACTGCAAATAGTATTGTTATATTTGTTTATTCTATCATGTTTAATATAGGCCTAAATGGTTTCAGACACTATAATCTATGAAGAACATTACAGATTCTCAGTACACTAACTGCACACACTTGGGTATAGGTCTGTGTTAAGGATTACCTATATAACCTGTAAATCAACTGCAACATGAAACATGATTTTTCTTGTCCATTTTTACAGGAACATGCATTTAAGGAAAAGGCTGAGAAGTTTCACTGCCAGTTTAAGAACTTAAAAGATGTCTGCAAGTACTTCAGGAACCACTGGGAGATAATTGGTCATCTGTGGTCTAACTTCGGGAGATGCTATAAGCATGGAGACTCTGACACAAACAATCTAATAGAACGGTATATATCATTTTTATGCATGTTCACTTAATTATTTATTTGTGGGCTAGCTGCGAGCTAGCGTAGTGTTTTGAGTATTTATTAATTCGTTTAAGTGTACATTGTAATAGTTCCAACCTGTTACTGCACTTTAATCTCTCCCTCCCTTAGTTTCTTCCACCGTTTAAAATACCAATTCCTCTGTGGCATCCGAAATCGTAGACTGGATCATCTGATTGATGTGCTGCTGAACAAGACTGACAAATACTTCAATATAATACAGGATTTGCAGTCCGTTGGGAGGGTCAAAAACCCTCTGGACTGCAAAATGGAAGAAATAAAGAAATCTGCTAAGAGGATGCTAGAGAATGGATGGGCCACGAAAATTACCATAACTTCAACAGAAACATATATATACAATGTTCCATCTGAGAATAATCCACATGTAGTTTACTCTGCATGTCCTGCAGAACAGTTCTGCAGTTGTGTAGCTGGTACAAGGGGACGTATGTGCAAACATCATCTTTTTTTATTAAGTCTTCTCACTTGTGGTGGTCCTGAGACTTTTCCAGACATAGACACACAACTGCAGGCCCATGCCAATAACTTGATTCTAAGGAATAAGTATAGCATTTCTGCAAAGCATCAAAAAACAATAAAGGTCGAAAGCTTATTTGGAAGAGCTGCATCAAAGCCATGTATTGTGACAAGTATATGTGACTGCTATACTTTCTCATACCATAAAAAATGTGCTTGTCTACTGCTTGCGAAGGGACTTTTCAATGAGGTGACTGAGACAAAATCAAAAAGTGATATGAACAATTCAGTAGAGCCAATACAAAATGAAATTAACAATGAAAATGCAGATGAAGATAAGTGTTGTACAACAATCAGGAAACTGGAAAGTGTACTGAAGATTCTACAGACATGGGAGAAAATTCCTGAGGATATTGCCCAAAAAGTGAATGAACTAGAAGTGCAAACAAAGGAACAAAGTATGAACATTAAAGGATTTGGGAGACTTTGTGATGCGGACAAGTCACGTAAAATACGTCCACTGTTTGCAAACAGAAAAAGAAAGACAGACAGGGAGACAACCTCAGAGACAAGGACAGATGTCACATCAAGTTTTCCTGTTAAGTCAAGAAGAAAAGGCAAGGCAAACAGTGGGCCAAAAAATAATTCAAATAGGGTTTGAAAGAAACTTTTTATTCAAGTGCATGTTTTTGCCATTTTATTTAAACTTTGTATTTGTTATCTAGCGCATCTCTGAGTCCTTCAGTAATCCAATAATATTTCTATAAAACAACCAACTACAAAAATAAAACTTTGTATTTTGTCTTCTGTGCAAAAATGAAATAAAAATCAAATTGTGATTAAGAAAATCAGAATTTTTCTGTTTTTGTTTACAAATCTTTCAAAGCTTCCACGTTAGTATATGTGTGCCCCTTATGGGTGCTGAGTTTATTTCATACAGTCCTCTAAAAAGCAAAAGAAAACATCAGCTGCTGTAGGCCCAAAGCGGTGAGTGGCCAAATCCAGCTCTGATTCAGGGCCAAGGTTTTGCACATTAATCTTCATTTGTTCAATGCTTCTCCTGCAAAAAAAAGAGTTCATGTTACTTGAGTAACATATAGAACTGCTATCATCAATTGTCTGTTATAAATCACAAAAGACAGTACACTTTCGCTCTCTAGTTGATTAACTGACTTCTTGATACAAGGACTAGATAGTAGGCTGAAAATGTTTGTACTTTGGTAATATTAGAATAAAATGCACATTATGCCAGTTTAACAAAGAACTAAAACATCCAAAAAGTGCTAATTTTTTAAATTCTGTAAGTTTTTAATGTCAAAAGAGGGTTTGTGCTGGGCACTGTTAGTAAATCAGGACCTTAAAAGCAAGGAACATTTGGACTTACACAAAAACAACATTCAAGATGCCCAGTCCTAAATGTATTTAAATGTTCAGCAAAGAAGACATGAGTTTACAACTCATTATTTTTCAAAAAGATAAGGATGTCAGGCTGAACAAGATATTTAATGCTTATTTTTAGAAAAAAAATACTGATATACAGCGTCACATCTTAACTCATTCCTTTATGATTATTTTTTCTCATAGAAAATAAATAAAGGTGCAGCCACCAATATAATATTATAAGACATGATACCAAATAGAGAAAAAGAGCTTGCACAGACACACTTACAATGTTGCTTGGATGTCCTCTTCAGGTATCCCAGAAAGTAGTTTGTCTTTTGGCACATGTTTGGCCAGTGCCATTCCAAACCCCTTGGCAAGGTCTTCCGCCTCCCCCTCCGTTAAAGTGCTGAATATTGTCACCTTTGTCTTTGTTTTTCTAGGCTGCTGCAGCACATCAGGTGGAACATCTTTTTTGCCAACCTGTGTATAAACAAGTACAGTGTCACAGATGCAAAGCATGTGAGCAGAGCTTTCTAACTATCAATCATGTATTCTGCGAATAGCCATGAGGGGCAGTGTGGCAAATTGTGTATGATTTGCTGTCACTAATAATTCAAGATGATGCACCATGCATTTAAAACAGTGAAGATATTAATGCATCTTATTAATTGGCAGACCTTTAACTATTTT
>NW_026128546.1:0-8311 GCF_022985175.1 Labeo rohita
ACACTTTGTCTTTGCTGTATCATATGATGAGGCCTTGTGCAACTTCTACACGTTCATTCAAACAACGGTGTATGGTATTGATGTGGGCACAGCCAAGGAAAGCCCAAGGGTCAAGGAAATCTGTGTGAGAATTCACAACACTGAGGTTTGACTCCCTCCCCCAGCATCTTGCTCAAATGTTCTTATGCTTTTCTTTGCAAGGTACACCACAGAAGTTGTTCAAGTTTGTTTCAGCATCTGAAGTTTCATCTGGTTTGTACCCAGGGCGTTTATTTTGTTGAGGTATGCAAGCATTCTGTACTGAGGAGGTGGGAAATATTTTCACTCTTATTTGTGTGGATGATTTGATGTACTATAGTATGGGGTTAGAATTGTTGCAAAATTTCCAAATAAATACATTATGATCCACAAATAATGTAAGCGATTGACAAAAACATCCGCAATGCATGGACTCCACCCTGCTACTTAAGCCAATCAGAATGCACAGGCCACGTGGGGCTGACTGATCGTTGCATGTTCTCGCTCCAACCAATCACGTTTGCCTTACAATCAGTGCGGGACCAGCCGTAATTCAGGACAATTAACCTCTTCAAAATGGACGACTAGGACAGTGGGTGCTCATCACAGCATTATTGTAATAATAATATCTAAAATAAAACAAGTAATGTTATGTAATGTAATCAGTGTTTCATGTATAACTGAGTCGATGCGTGTTTTGACCGTGAGTGTGTTTAGCAAACTGGTGTTCTACCAGACCGGGAGGGAGGTCTTCGGTTCACTTAGTTTTGTGGTGGCCGTGACATATAAACTCATGAGAAACATGATAATATAACACAGCCACGAGATATTAATTAGTGGGAACGTCATATTATGTTGTGGCCACGAGATCGTTTTGTGAGAGGTAACGATGTCGTGGCCTCGAGATGCTAGCATTGAGGGAACGACATCCATTTCTCGTGGCCACGTCTTATTATGATGAGGTAGAAAGCATATTTTTCTCATGCATAAACAAAACTTCCTTGTGACCATAGCAACCTGGGATTATCAGAGTTGTTTAAAACATTTTTACTAACATGAAACATTTAATTTAATATTTGTATATTCTTCTTCTTCTTCTTATTATTATTATTATTATTAATAATAAGAACGTTATGTAAGATCGAAATGAAGGGAAAATATAAAAATATAATAATAGGCTAATAATAATGATGTTGATGAAGATGATGGTGATAATAATGGCCTAATAATAATATACAAATATTTTGAAGACGATTGAGGGATGGGTAAAAATATTTTCTTGTATGCCTATGTTATTTAGACTACTTTAGGTAACGTTTATTCATTATAAACTTAATGTGAATGCTGTTTACATTACATTCGTGCAATATAATAATTTATATTATAAAACAATAAAAGAAATTATGAAATAATCTATAATAATTAATATAATAATTTATTAATTCAAAATAAAATAATAATGATAATCCCGGGTTGCTATGGTTTGGGAACGCCCTTGGCGGAACCACGCTCTGAATGAATGTGTAATCGAACCAATGATGAGAATTTGCAATTCTAATTCCCCTTCAGCGGGACGTCACGGGCGGGTGACGTCATCGACCAGGAAGCATAAAAGCACGTGCGAAGCCGGCCGGCATCAGCTTCTGTCTTTCAGCGGAGCGCTCTGTGTTTGTGTCTGATATCCTCCGTTTTTTGTGCAAATTAACACGGATTTTGTTTTGAGGATATGTCTGAAAAAACTAAGAGAAAGTCTGTTAAGAGTGGCGAGAGCGGGCCGCGTTTCACGCTGTGTGTTCCCCCTTGTAAGAGATATATTACGAGCGGGGATACACACAGCATGTGCGTGGTCTGCTTGGGAGCGGAGCATGCTATGTCAGCCCTTGAGAGGACTGACTGCCCGCATTGTGAAGCACTTCCTTTGCGGGTGCTCCGCTCCCGGAAGGCTCTCTTTGAGGAGGGAGCCTTCACCAGCGTTCCCCAGGGTGTTGGTCCCGCTTCCGTCGAGGCGGAGCGGGCACTGCATTCCTGGGGTTCGCAGCTGGACCTGTTGGAGGGAATGGAGACGGGTGACCCCCTATCTCCTTCTCTAACCGGCAGGTCCGTTGCCCGTTCTGAGGGTTCGGAAGCCCGCACCGCGGCTACTTCCCCCCAAGGAGCGGGCTCCTCTCTTCTCCTGTCTTCCTCCGAGGAGGTTGACTTGGAGAGTGCGATTGAGGAGCCACTCCCTCAATCGCAGCAGTACGAGGAGTTATTGGAGGTGGTTACTCGTGCGGTTGATAAGTTAAAGATCGATTGGCCCGCCGAGGTAAAAGCTACTCCGCAGAGAAGCAAGCTAGATGAGCGGTTTCTGCGGAGTAAGCCTCCACCTCCAATGAGGAGCCTTCCATTCTTCCCCGATCTCCATGCAGAGATCTCGAGATCGTGGGAAAGACCCTTTTCGGCTCGCTTATTCGTCCCCGCCTCAGATTATTATGGAAATGTGGTGGGGCTCGATGAGCCTATAAGGCGATGCCCCGTGTGGAACAGACACTTGCGAGTTATCTGTCTCCCAGCGGGGCATCGTCATTGAAGGCTCCCACCTTACCCTCCAAGCCGCTAAGAACAACTTCAGCGCTTGTGGGTAAGGGGTACACGGCAGCAGGTCAAGCTGGGGCATGTTTACATACTATGTCAGTGCTCCAAGCATATCAAGCTGACCTGCTGAAGGGGCTAGCTGAGGGCGAAAAAGTAGATCTGGAGGAACTCCAAAGGACCACAGATTTAGCTCTCCGTGCCACCAAGGAGACCGCCCGAGCAGTAGGGCGGTCTATGGCAGCCATGGTGGCTGCGGAGAGGCATCTGTGGTTGACCCTGTCCGACATGAAAGAGAAGGACAGGGTCTTCCTTCTGGACGCCCCGCTTCAGCCTTCTGGCCTGTTTGGCGACGCAGTAGATTCTGTCGTCAGCAGGTACCAGGAGGCTCGCAAGCAGGCGGCGGCGTTCCAGAGGTTCCTCCCTCGCCGCTCTCTAGCCTCGACGGCTGCTGGGCGTGAGCAGCCGTCCCCGTGTACCAGCTCCTCGTACCGCCAAGTACAAAAACTGAGTGTCGCGACTCGCGCTCCCCCGTCCAGGGACCGAGACCCGCGGCACTCTAGGCCGGGGTCCTCCAAGGCGAGGCCCGACCTGCGGGTCGTGCTTCAGTCTCGGAGGGCCCAGGCCCCAAAGCGGTCCTGACGCCAGACCAGGACCGCCGAGGGCAGCCCCTACCGGGGAGGAACGAGTCACACCGCATTACACGGTGTCCGTTTCTCCTCGGTGCCCTCGGGAGGTCGGTTTGCTGTTCCTGCCAGGGTTACAGGACACAACGGCCTCCGACGAGCTTCTGCCCAGGATTTCTCCGCCCGGGATCGTAGCGGAACCAGGGTGCTCGTCACCCCCTCGGGGGTCTCTAGAACAGTTAGCTCGGCAGTCTCCTGCCGGTCCGCCGTTACAGGTCTCCGAGCTAGTAGTTCAGTTAAATCCAGAGGCCAGCCTCGAGCGGCTGGTTCCCTTAGTAGACTATTTAGCAGCGTGGAAGCTACTGCCAAATGTGTCTGCATGGGTCCTGCGCACTGTAGAAAAAGGTTATGCTATTCAGTTCGGCGCTCCGCCGCCGCCTTTCGACGGGGTTTTCCCCACTCTGGTGGGCCCCAAGCAGGCTCTGGTCATGGAGCAAGAAGTAGAGACCCTTCTGAGGAAGGAGGCCATCGAGGTGGTCCCTCCTCACGTAAGGGAGTCCGGGTTCTACAGTCGGTACTTCATTGTTCCAAAGAAGGATGGGGGGCTGCGGCCGATCATAGATCTCCGCCGCCTCAATCATTCAGTTATGAAACTGAAGTTCAAAATGCTTACAGTCAAGCAAGTAGTGTCACAAATCAGGTCCGAGGACTGGTTTGTGACGATAGACCTGAAAGACGCGTACTTTCATGTTTCCATCCTTCCTCAGCACAGGAAGTTCCTGAGGTTCGCTTTCAGGGGCGAAGCTTACCAGTATCGGGTTCTTCCCTTCGGCTTAGCACTCTCACCCCGCACGTTTACGAAATGTGTAGATGCTGCCCTGGTCCCTCTTCGGCTTCAGGGCATTCGCATATTAAACTATATCGACGACTGGCTGATTCTAGCAGCGTCCGAGAACTTAGCGGCTCGACATCGAGATGTCGTTCTCGCCCACATGAAAACGTTGGGGTTAAGACTAAATGCCAAGAAAAGTGTGCTTTCTCCATTACAGAGGACCACTTATCTGGGCGTGGTGTGGGATTCGACCACGATGCAGGCACGTTTGTCCCCTGCTCGGATCGCGTCGATCCTCACCGCAGTCAAGAGAGTCAAGCAGGGCCGGTCACTCACTGTCAAACAGTTTCAACAACTATTGGGTCTGATGGCAGCAGCGTCCAACGTGATACCTTTTGGCCTGCTGTACATGAGACCCCTACAGTGGTGGCTCAAATCAAAAGGGTTCTCCCTGAGGGGAAACCCGCTCCGCATGATCAAGGTCACGCGCAGAGGGCTACGTGCCTTAGACATGTGGAAGAAGCCGTGGTTCCTAAATCAGGGCCCGACTTTGGGAGTTCCTTGCCGCCGCGTGACGCTAGCGACAGATGCATCCCTCACTGGGTGGGGGGCGGTCATGAGTGGTCGCCCCGCCCAAGGTCTGTGGACGGGTCGTCATCTCAGTTGGCACATCAATTGCCTCGAGATGCTGGCCGTATTTCGAGCGCTGAAATACTTCCTTCCAGACCTCAGAGATCACCATGTGCTGGTTCGCACCGACAGCACAGCGGTGGTTTATTACATCAACCACCAAGGAGGTCTGCGGTCGCGCCCCTTATACAAGCTGGCGCACCAGATCCTTGTGTGGTCCCAGGACAAACTCCTCTCCCTTCGAGCAGTTCATATTCCTGGGCATTTGAATGTGGGAGCAGACATCCTGTCGAGACAGGGGCCGAGGCCCGGGGAATGGATGCTTCACCCAGAGGTGGTGAAGCAGATATGGGAGATCTTTGGGCGAGCCCAATTAGATCTCTTTGCCACGAGGGAGAATGCACAATGTCCCCTCTGGTTCTCTCTAGTTCATCCAGCTCCCCTGGGGCTGGATGCTATGGTACAGACGTGGCCGAGGCTTCGTCTGTATGCCTTTCCCCCGATCGCTCTGCTCCCAGGAGTTCTGGAGAGAGTACGCCGGGACGGGGTCAGCCTACTATTAGTAGCCCCGTACTGGCCGGGCCGAGTATGGTTCTCGGACCTGATATCTCTCCTCGACGGCTCTCCATGGGAGATTCCCGTCAGGAGGGATCTCCTCTCACAGGCGGGGGGCACCATCCTGCACCCCCGTCCGGAGTTGTGGAAGCTGTGGGTGTGGCCCCTGGGGGGCACGACTCATAGATTCCGGTCTCTCAACTGAGGTTGTGGAGACCATCCTCCAATCCAGAGCTCCCTCTACGAGGAAACTATATGCCCTGAAGTGGAAGCTTTTCACTTCATGGTGTGGAGAACGCCAGCAAGACCCAGCTAACTGCCCGGTTGGTACAGTACTGGAGTTTTTGCAGGCTCGTTTCTCCACAGGGTTAGCCCACTCCACCCTGAAGGTTTACGTGGCGGCAATCTCGGCCTACCACGCCCCTCTTGATGGTATTTCTGTGGGTAAGAACCCCCTGGTTATACGTTTCCTCCGCGGTGTACTGAGGCTGAGGCCTCCGACACGACCCCGTGTCCCCACTTGGGATCTGACTGTGGTGCTTGAGGCTCTTTGTAAACCTCCTTTTGAGCCTTTGGAAGAAATCCCGGTTCGGTTTCTTACTATTAAGACTGTGCTTCTACTAGCTCTTACTTCCCTTAAGCGGGTTGGGGACCTGCAGGCCCTTTCTGTGGCCCCTTCTCATTTAGAGTTTTCTCCAGGCAATACTAAAGCCTTTCTTTACCCTAGACCAGGGTATGTCCCTAAGGTCCCCACCCACCCACCACAGCCGGTTGTGCTCCAGGCCTTTTGTCCTCCTCCCTTTCGGGAGCCTGACCAGCAGAAGCTTAATTGTATGTGCCCTGTACGTGCCCTAGATGCCTATGTCCACAGAGCTGCCCTGTGGCGTAAATCGGAACAACTGTTCGTCTGCTATGGCCCCCCTAAGAAGGGGTCTCCTGCTTCAAAAGAAACTTTGAGCAGATGGATTGTAGATGCTATATCTACGGCTTACGAGTCCTCTGACCTCCCCTCACCTCTGGGGGTCAAGGCTCATTCAACACGCGCTTTGGGCGCCTCTAAGGCCTTTTCTGCAGGTGTCCCAATACAGGACATCTGTAATGCTGCGGGATGGTCCACGCCCCTCACCTTTGTAAGGTTTTACAGCCTTGATGTCCGAGCCACTCCCGGCTCTTCTGTCCTCCTGCCCTAGCTCTTCCACTAGGCAGGGATTTGGAAGTCTGGTGGCGTGGGCATCTCGTTCCCAAAGCGTTCTCCGGACGCAGCTCGAGTTCCTGAAGGGGAACGTCCCGGTTACGTATGTAACCTTGGTTCCCCGAGGGAACGAGACGCTGCGTCTCGGTCCATCCTTCCGGCATCCCTGCCGAGCGCTCGCTTCATCCACGAAGCTGACGCCGGCCGGCTTCGCACGTGCTTTTATGCTTCCTGGTCGATGACGTCACCCGCCCGTGACGTCCCGCTTTCTCATTGGTTCGATTACACATTCATTCAGAGCGTGGTTCCGCCAAGGGCGTTCCCAAAGCGTTCTCCGGACGCAGCGTCTCGTTCCCTCGGGGAACCAAGGTTACATACGTAAGCTGTGTCTGAATGTGAATGTTAAATGTGGTGTACCTCAAAGTTTTTGCAATCTTTTCTGCAAATGTCATGCCATTTTAATTTTGTAGAAAGAACCAAAACGTAACAAAAGTGCTACTATAAATCAGTATTTTCAACACTCACCAATGCTATATTCAGATTACACTGGTGTTGATCTTAAAAGGAGAGTGTTAAAAATTAACACTGTAATTGAGTACTAACACCGGTGTAGTGCAGAAACAACAACAAATAGTGTTGACTTGGTTTAAAATGAACAATGAGTGTTGAATTTACACTCAAAGGGTGTGAAAAAGTTAACACTATCAAAAGTGTAAAATTTACCCTCTATAGTGTGGACACATATAGACACTTTGCTGGTGTTAAATTTGACACTGTGGGTGTTCTTTTTACACCAGCGATTTTGCTGTGTACAAGGCTCAATTCTTGCACCACTCTTGTTCAGCCTGTATGTGCTCCCACTGAGTCAAATAATGATAAAGAACCAAATTGCCTATCACAGCTTTGCCGATGACACCCAGATTTACCTAGCCTTATCTCCAAATGACTACACCCCCATTGACACCCTCTGCCAATGCATTGATGAAATGAACAGCTGAATGTGCCAAAACATTATTTCATTAAACAAGGAGAAAACCGAAGTCACTGCATTTGGAAAGAAGGATGTTCTCAAGGTGAATGCATACCTTGACTCTAGAGGTCAAACAACTACAAATCAAGTCAGGAATCTTGGTGTGATTCTGGAGTCAGACCTTCATTTCAGTCATGTCATGTCAAAACATCTCAAAAACACTGGATTTTTTTTTCCAGTCAAGACTTGGAGAACCTTGTTCATGCCTTTATCACCAGCAGGGTGGTGTAATGGTCTCTTCACCGGCCTTCCAAAAAAAGGAAAGGAGAAGGAAAGGACATGATGAAGGAGAAGGAAAGGACATGACCACACTTGGAATTTGTGCTCTGCATTCTGCAGCAGTTGAGGATTCAGTGCCTTGATCAAGGGTCTCACCTCAGTCATGTTACTGAGGGTGGAGAGAGCACTGGTAATTCATTCCCCTCAACTACATTTCCTCCTGGACCTGAGACTCAAACCCACAACCTTTGGATTACAAGTTTTGACTCTCTTTGACTCTAATTTTTTAAGGATTTTTAAGTAAAAATTATTATCTTGTTTTCAGAAAGAAGAAGTCAAAATTAAGCGAGTTTTTGCTTAGAACAAGCAAAATAATCTGCCAATGCGGTAAGCAAATTTATCTTATTTCAAGCAGAAAACTAGATTATTTTGCTTACCCCATTGGCAGATTATTTTGCTTGTTTCAAGCAAAACATTACTTAATATTCTTTTTTTCTGACAATAAATTTTTAGACAATAATTTTTACTTGTCTAGAAAATCCTTCTTGATTTAAGAATTTTTAGGTATTTTGGCTGGAAACAAGACAAAAAATCTAAGAAAAGCATTTTTTGCAGTGCAGCTCTAAATTTCTTTGTGG
>NW_026128547.1:0-8308 GCF_022985175.1 Labeo rohita
AGGTTTAATAATATATTTACACATATTCCTCATTTGTAAGTCACATTGAACCAAAGCATCTGCTATGAACAAATGCAGAATTATTGTATCACAACTTTTTTTTTTTTTACTGTATCACAACTGCATCATCTATAAATGTGAATATGTAAGCTGCATCAAAATTACTATCAACTAATTATTGTAAATTATATAACATTATATTAATATATTATTAGAATGACTATAAATAATATGACTCACCTCTGATGCCCCCATTTTGACATGAGGTGATATGAGATATGAAGTGAAACTGAAATCTGCAAATGCAAATAGATAAAGTGTTATATTTAAAAACAACAGCAACAACAACAACAACAAAACAGCTTAGTCCACTAGTCCGAAACAACACTTTATTAAAAGCCAAATTGCCAAAATCTCATAAAATGACCAATCCAGTCTGCAGTGTCTTACCTTATTTATAAATATTAAAATACATTATTTGTCCTTGCTAAATTGATGCAGTCTGTTTTACGTTTCCTGTGCTGCAGAATGACTTGGCAATTCTTCCTCTATAATTCAAAACTCTGACTCATGCAAGATCTGGCAACACTATGCTGCCTGTAAACAAAACAAGGACACGAATCATCATCATCATCATCATCGTCATCATCAACAAGAACAACAACAAAAAACCTATAGGTAAAATAGTGTACACGACCATAACAACCCCAAAACAAACATCAGCATCATTTTTACATCAAAAGTGAAAGGAAAAGTCGTTCTTGCCTGTTTGTGAGGCATATCAGTATCTTGAGCAGCAGCCTGCTGCCGAATTTATCCGCGTGCGCGCGTATGACGTCAGTTGATGCATGCGGCTAAATAAATATAGTTCCCTATCTGTCGTACACTCCGAGTTGTGTCGAGTAGTGTACGACACTAGGGGTCGCCCTTGAGAGCCCAAACACCTCTGACAGTTTTGAGAAAGGCCAATGAAAATTGGGTGTGCAGATTTGCATAGCTGGCCACACCCCGGACATCCGGGTATAAATAGGGCAGCGTGTGCATCTGCTCACTCGTTCTGTTCTTCGGAGCCGAATGCAGCGTCTCTGTGTGAGAAGCAGCAACATTCACCTCTCTCGTCGTTGGATCTACGGCACAGACAGCGGTCTCTCCCTCTCTGACACGGCTCGTGTTGTGAGAGTTCCCCTGGGTGCGTCGACGGCGATCTTCAAGAGAAGATTTTCCTCTAATTGAGCAGATTTTCTCTAAAAGAGCTCCACGGGCGGATTGTGTGTTTCATTATGCCTTTCCGTCCGTGTCCAACTGGTTGCGGATTCTACCTTTCCCCTAACGATCGGCACGATCGCTGTGTTCAGTGCTTGGGGCGTGAGCATGCTGAAGCAGCGTTCGCTGAGGGAGGTTGTCAGAACTGCGAAGACATGCCCTTGGGCACGCTCCGCTCACGAGCCGCGTTCTTTGCGAAGAAGCCGCGGCGCCATTCAACTGCTTCCCGCTCCGGTCCTTCTACTCCCGGGTACGAGGCCGCAGCGATGTGCGTTGAAGAAGAGCGGCAGGGGACGACGCTTTGCCGGGTATGTCCCCGCAAACCGTTCACCCTGTGTGTCCACCGATGGAGTCTCAGGACGATTTTGAAAGCTCGTCTCAGTATGGGCTGGATCTTTTGTTCGGGGCTCCTGCTGAGGAAAAGGCAGGATCTGTAGCATCGGAGGGAGAGCCGTCAGAGGCTGACGTCACGGCTGAACTCACCGCTCCGGCGGGAGGGTCTCAGTCTGTGGCAGATGCCGAAATGGCCGCCGCACTTAAACGGGCAGCCAAGGAGATTGGGGTTGTGTGGGTTCCCCCGCCCAGCCCTGAGCCTTCAAGGCTGGATGACTGGTTCCTGGGCAGTGCACGTGACTCGAGGCCACGTTCCTCCCCGGTCCCGTTTTTCCCGGAAGTGCATGAGGAGTTAACGAAGTCGTGGAAAGCCCCTCTGTCGGCTCGTTCACGGCACGCTATCTCCCTGTCCCTCACCACCCTCGATGGCAGTCCAGCGAGGGGGTATACGGAGGTCCCCCAGGTGGAGAGAGCGATTGCGATGCACTTGTGCCCGCAAAACGCCACCTCCTGGAGGGGCCGCCCGAGACTCCCGTCCAGGGCTTGTAAGTTTTCGTCTGCGCTTGTAGCGAAGGCTTATGCAGCCTCTGGGCAAGCTGCGTCCGCCTTACACGCTATGGCGATTTTGCAGGTCTATCAGGCTAAGGTTCTCAAAGACCTGCACGAGGGTGTTCCTGACCCAGAGCTGTTACACGAGCTGCGCTCTGCGACCGACTATGCTCTTCGAGCTACGAAGGTTACGGCGCAGGCTCTGGGGAGGGCGATGTCCACTATGGTGGTCCAGGAGCGCCACCTATGGTTAAACCTGGCCGAGATGCGAGATGCCGAGAAAGCACGCTTTCTTGACGCTCCCATTTCCCAGGCTGGTCTCTTCGGCGAAACCGTGGAAGAATTTGCCCAGCAGTTCTCCACGGTGAAGCAGCAGACGGAGGCCATTAAACACATCCTGCCTCGGCGTGCAGCGAGCGCGGGCCCAGCTCAGCCGAAGCAGCAACCTCCGCCTGCCCCCCGCCGAGGAAGACCCCCTACGAGGGCGGCTCAGGCCCCGCAACCTGCCGGTCCTGTAGCCAGTCCTGCCCAACGGTCCAGCACTCGTAGGAAGGTGGCACCGCCAGCCCGTCCTCAGGCCACTAAGAACCCGCGTCAGGCTTCAAAGCGTTCCTGAGACGGGCAGCCCAGGGAGGGAGGATCTTCTGACCTGTCCGGATCCGCACTCGACGAGGGGACGAGCGCTGGATTCGGCTTCTACCCGGCTGTCTGCCACACGGCAGACGGCCACCACATGGTCAATAAAAGAGCTGTTTCCTTCTTCTCTGGGCACAATATGCAGCACCTCCGACCCTCTACTCGACGGTCGGACGCTGCTTCCATTATCAGAAACAGACGGTCGCACAACACCTGTGCCCCTGTCTGCTCTGAAACAACGAGCTCGTCCAGACGATCTCCCCTCTCGGGCGGATCATCTGCACAGCTCTCACGGTTCGGACTCCCTGGGCAAAACAGCCAGTGTGGTTCGGGGCTTCTTACCTCCGGCCACACACTGTTTTCCCAGCGACGGTACCCCCACCCTTGGTACACCGAATGTAACTCCTCTGAGACCCCTAGCGGAGAATTTTTCGGATTGGTTAAATCTCCCCAATCCTTCCCGCTTGCTCCTCAGGACCATTCGGCTCGGCTATGCCATCCAGTTTGCACGGCGTCCACCCAAGTTCCGTGGTGTTCTCACTACGTCGGTTCAGGGCTCCAACACCGCGGTTCTTCGGGCGGAAATCGCAGTTCTTCTGGCGAAGGATGCGATAGAAACTGTCCCCTCAGCCGAAATGAAGAAAGGGTTCTACAGCCCCTACTTCATTGTACCCAAGAAGGGTGGCGGTCTCAGACCAATCTTGGATCTGAGGGTCTTGAATCGGGCCCTGCTCAAGCTCCCGTTCAAGATGTTAACCCTCAAGCACATTCTCACGTGTGTCAGAATTCAAGATTGGTTTGTGGCCATAGACCTGAAGGACGCGTACTTTCATGTCTCAATCCTCCCAAGACACAGGCCGTTCTTGCGGCTTGCCTTCGAAGGACGGGCATTTCAGTACAAGGTTCTCCCCTTCGGCCTCTCCCTGTCGCCCCGGGTCTTTACGAAGGTAGTGGAGGCCGCCCTTTCCCCCCTCAGGGAAATGGGCGTACGCATTCTCAATTATCTCGACGACTGGCTGATCCTGGCTCACTCGTGGGATTTGGTTTGCGCACACAGGGACATGGTTCTCAACCATTTGGCTCAGTTAGGACTTCAGGTCAACTGGGAAAAGAGCAAACTCTCCCCGGCACAGAGGATCTCTTTTCTCGGTGTAGAGCTGGACTCGGTCAGTATGTCTGCGCGTCTCTCCCCGGAGCGTGCACAGTCAGTTCTGAGGTGTGTGGCAACACTCAGGTGCGGGTCAGCGGTCCCCCTAAAACAGGTTCAGAGGCTCCTAGGGCACATGGCATCCTCAGCCGTGGTCACGCCACTGGGTTTGATGCACATGAGACCGCTGCAGCACTGGCTTCATACTCGAGTCCCCAGGTGGGCGTGGCATCGAGGCACATTTCGAGTGAACATCACACCATCGTGTCGCCAGACACTCAGCCCTTGGACAGACATTATGTTCCTACGGTCAGGAGTTCCCCTGGAACAGGTGTCCAGACGCATCATTGTCACCACAGATGCTTCCAAGACAGGCTGGGGTGCCACCTGCAACGGGCAGGCAGCTTCCGGGGTCTGGACAGGCCCCCGACTGTTTTGGCACATAAATTGTCTGGAGTTGTTGGCAGTGCTCCTCGCCCTGAGGAGGTTCCGTCCTATGATTCAGGGCAAGCACGTGTTGGTCAGAACCGACAACACTACGACTGTGGCCTACATCAACCACCAGGGCGGTGTACGCTCCTTTCGCATGTCACAACTAGCCCGCCACCTGCTGCTCTGGAGTCAACACAGACTCAAGTCTCTACGAGCCACTCACATCCCGGGCGAAGCCAATCGTGTGGCCGATTCCCTGTCACGACAAGTTTCGCTCGGAGGCGAGTGGAGACTCCACCCCCAGTCGGTCCAACTGATTTGGGATCGATTCGGCCAGGCACAGGTAGACCTCTTTGCCTCACCGGAATCCACCCACTGCCAGCTGTGGTACGGTCTGACCGAGGCCCCCCCTCGGTATAGACGCACTGGCACACAGTTGGCCGAGGGGCCGGCTCAAGTATGCGTTTCCCCCAGTGAGCCTCATCGCACAAACCTTGTGCAAAGTCAGGGAGGACAAGGAACAGATTCTCTTGGTGGCCCCCTTCTGGCCCAACAGAACCTGGTTCTCGGACCTGGTGCTCCTGACATCAGCCCCTCCCTGGCGCATTCCTCTGAGGAGGGACCTCCTTTCTCAGGGGAAGGGCACAATTTGGCACCCGCGCCCCGATCTTTGGAACCTCCACCTTTGGTCCCTGGACGCGACCAGGAGGACTTCAGAGACCTTTCACCTTCAGTGGTAAACACACTTCTACAGGCAAGAGCCCCCTCTGCCAGACGGCTGTATGACCTAAAATGGCGCATCTTTGTGAACTGGTGTTCTTCTCACGGGAAGGACCCACGGATCTGTGGCATCAAATCAGTGTTATCCTTCCTTCAAGAAGGCCTGGACAGGCACCTGTCTGCCTCAACACTCAAGGTTCATGTCGCAGCTATATCAGCTAACCATGACTTGGTGGGGGGGCAGATCGGTGGGGAAACACGATTTGATAGTCAGGTTTCTTAGAGGAGCCCGGAGGCTGAACCCTCCTCGGTCGCATCTCATCCCCTCTTGGGATCTTGCTGTGGTTCTCCTAGGTCTACAACAAGATCCATTCGAGCCCCTTCAGTCAGTCGAACTCGATGCTCTCTCCTTCAAGGCGGCTCTTTTGACTGCGCTCACTTCCATCAAAAGAGTGGGAGACCTCCAAGCCCTCTCCGTGAACAGTTCGTGCCTGGAATTCGGACCAGCGGATTCTCACGTTGTCTTGAGACCCCGGCCTGGATATGTGCCCAAGGTCCCCACCACTCCTTTCAGAGATCAGGTAGTGACCTTGCAAGCTCTCTCTTCCCAGGAAGATGACCCCAACCTGACCTTGTTGTGCCCAGTCCGTGCTCTGCGCATCTACATTGAACGAACGCAGCCCTTTAGACGTTCGGAACAGCTCTTTGTTTGTTACGGAGGACAGCAGAAGGGGAAAGCTGTCTCCAAACAGAGGATCTCCCATTGGCTGGTAAACGCGATCCGTATGGCCTACCTGGCCAGAGGCCTACCCTGCCCTCTGGAGGTAAGAGCCCACTCAACCAGGGGCATCGCTGCCTCAGCAGCCCTGGCGAATGGGGCCTCATTAACAGACATCTGTAGAGCTGCAGGTTGGGCTACACCTAACACATTTGCCAGATTTTATAATTTGCGCACAGAACCAGTGTCAGCTAGAGTCTTGATTACTAACCCTTGACTCAGCACACTGGTTGGTGTAGAGCTTGCATAAAGCGCTTCCCCTAATGGTGATTACGCTTCTGAGTTTCAGTAGGTTTCCTGATGCGAACCCTGGACACCATCTCCATCTTTGGCACTTCTGCACATGGCGGAGTTTAGCAGAGAAACTCGCTATGGAATCCCTTCACAAGGTATGAATACCCTTATTTATGATTGGATTGTGCCCCATATGTAGTGGCCCCTTATGTGGCCCCATATGTGTATTTCCACCTATAACTCTTGTGGTGCGGTGTTTTCCCCTGAAAACAGGTTCTCTAGGATCTGAGTCTGGCTGTCTTCCCGGGTGTGAGACCCACCTCAGGTCCCATGTCTAACTATGTCACTCTAACTCCCCCTGTTGGGCAGGTCGTGAATTCCGTAATGTCTCTCCTTCGGGAGCAGGCAGTTTTCCCAACGATCTCAAGACACTCAGCCGCCCTTAGGGGAGGCCCGGCTGCAGGACCCCGCTGTACAGGTCAGTCCTTGGACGTTGGATGGTCACAGAGGAGGTGAGCTGCACTTATGTTAACACGTTGCCCTGTTTCTTCTGCACTTGTCTCTCGTGACGCGATCAGACATGTGGCGTGTTTTTACGGGGACCCCTAGTGTCGTACACTACTCGACACAACTCGGAGTGTACGACAGATAGGGAACGTCTCGGTTACGTATGGTAACCCTCGTTCCCTGATGGAGGGAACGGAGACGTTGTGTCTCCATTGCCACATCTCTGGTCCACCTCTGAGTGAGCTGAGACGCTCGGCTCCTCAGAATCAGAACGAGTGAGCAGATGCACACGCTGCCCTATTTATACCCGGATGTCCGGGGCGTGGCCAGCTATGCAAATCTGCACGCCCAATTTTCATTGGCCTTTCTCAAAACTGTCAGAGGTGTTTGGGCTCTCAAGGGCGACCCCTAGTGTCGTACACTACTCGACACAACGTCTCCGTTCCCTCCATCAGGGAACGAGGGTTACCATACGTAACCGAGACGTCTATGTTTGTGATCACCTTCCATTTTAATTTATTTTATTTATTTGTATGTAGTTATTGCATGCTTATGTGGGTATAAATAAAACAGCACAGTCACATCTTTCCTTTTATGTTCCACAGAAATCATGAGGGTGAGTAAGCTAAATAAGGACAGAATATTGGCTGTTTTAATACACTGCTATTTTCACTAGATGGCGCTATTAGACCATATAACATTACTTGATATTTACCCTTCTATCTTGTACCACAGGTATTTCACTCTCTAATCTGACTAAAGTATTATAATCAAAATACAGTTACACCCTGCACTGAATTATTTCTATTAACACTATTATTTGACTGTTATATGATTATGTCACTCTGTAGATTAGCAGCCTGAAGATGTGCTGATCCAATGAACAGACATTGTTTAAAAGAAAGAGCTACTCATATAGGCTAAATAAACTAGAAAACACTAGGCCTACTTGCTGCTTTAAGAAAACTATTTAGCCATTCAAAAGTATGAAAAACAAGACATTTTATGTCTTAATCTTTAATCTTTCAAAATAAATGAAGAATTAAATACCTAGGTATTTATCATTCAGTTTATTAATGCTGCTAAATATCTAAAATGCTTTAATGCAAAGAGTAAGTGTGTAAAGATCTGCCAGTACTTTATTATTTTGAGGGAAAGTTCATTTAACCCTTTGGAAAAACGTTTTTGTTAGGCCTATAATACTTTGCATTACTGATTAAAGTCAGTTTCTTTAATTTAAACAATTCACAAGCTTATGAAAGCTGTAAGTGTAAAAATCAGACATTTCTTACTAATGGACGCATCTGATTGCATGCTGTCCCATGTCATCATCCTGCTGTGATTCACTTCCTTTGCTTCTCCATCTTTTTCATCATTGTGCTCAGATGCTATAATAAAAATTAAGCATATCAGCTATTTTATGAATGGTCTAACAGGATGTTTGCATATTAAATTGTAGCCTAATTTAATTGGCACTTTTAATAGCACTAATAATTACTGTGAAAATATCCGGTCTTAAATGTATAGTCATAAATACTTACAACCAGAAGAATGAAGCTCATGTTTTGATTCAATGGACTATTGACCTTCCGTTTGCATTTGCCCACTCTCCCTTTTTGCTTTTTTATTTCATGTGTAAAAGTTATTAATGTCATAAACATCTTATTTTGGGCCTATGCATCACTCAGACACTTTCTACAATTTCCATC
>NW_026128548.1:0-8305 GCF_022985175.1 Labeo rohita
AGTGCTTCTGTTTATTTGGACACTTTTTTTTGTCCTGTTTAAGATGAGAATAATTAACACAAAGAAGAATGAACCCAAACTAAATCTCTGGGTGTATCTCAATCAGCTCCCTAGTTAGTCAGTGCACTATTAAGGGAGTCAGAGTAATAGGCAATGCACTTGAATCACCAAATTAGCTAAAAAAGAAAACTAGAACATTTTTAACTTTTTATAATAAACAAATGAATAAAAGAACAAAAATATACAAACATTTACTTTTGATTATATATTTAATTAGTAGTATATTACATAATAAATTGCACTTTCAAAAATTATATGATTTATAAATGTTGCCATTAAACATGTTCGCCTTGTTTGTTCTCGTTGCATTTACACTGTTTTGAGCAGCCACAGGTGTCTTAGTGTGCAGCGATTCGAGCGTTTGGAAACAGTGAATCATTTTGCGAAGCAATTGATTCAATTGACTCGGAGTTTCGAAAAGCTCCGTTTCTCCATCAGTATGTGCCAGTGAATGAATTCTTGTTTACGAACTGATTCACGATGTAGGATATATATATTAAAACTAATGTATAACCCCCAAAATGTGTTATTTGATTACTCTATGAATCCAGACCCTTCTCACTGTAAATTTATTATTAATTATTTCTTGTTAAATGTTACATTCATAAATGTAAATTTTCAAAGAAAACTCCTCCCTTTTTTGTTTTTAGAAAAGGTTTTCACGTGTATGTAAATTCTTTAAGAACATCTAATAATTTAATTGCATGTAAGACTCTTTCATGGTGTGATTCTCAGAGCTAACACAGTATGCTCTGGCTTAATGTATGTAACCCTCATTGTCTTTTGTTCTTATTCTGTCTTTGTATTTGTTGTTCTATTGTTCCATGATAATAATAATAATAATAATAATAATAATAAATCCCCAAAGAGCATACATATTTCTTTAAAGATGTAACGCCAAGCCAGCAGAGGGAGCCCTCACCCCAGGACTGCCTGCACGCTCCCTCTGCTGCTTCTACTGCTACTTCCTGTTTGGCTCTATTTAAAGACTGGCCATGTGCTCAAGACTCTGCGAAGTATTGCCAGTTTCACCTGCCTTACCGAGCGTTCTTTATTACTTTGTTGGATTACCTGTTGCTGTCTCGCTTTGTTTTGTATTATTGAGTTTACGGATTGCCCCTGTTTGGATTTGTTTGCTATATTGGACTGACTTCATGGTATTTGACCCAGTGCCTGTATTATCTATCTGCTGCTTGGATTACGATTGTGTCGTGTACGCTATTGGACTGCCTTTCCGGTATTGACCCTCTGCCTGTTTACCTGTACTCTGTCTACTTTAATAAACGACCGCAAATGGATTCTACTACTGCCTCAGCGTCCTTGTTACAAAAGAAAGCACATATAAATAATAAAATATATGTCAGAGGCACTGTGGGTTTTATTCTTGGTGAAATACACATTTCAGATATGCTGTCTAATTGAGTGCTGAAAGTAACTACCAACAAAAGAGTCTGTAGCACATCTAAAATCTGAGACTGTCTTAAAAGGCAAAACAGGCATGTTTGATATTGAATTTTAAAGCTGACTAAACAAACAAACAAACAGTTAAACAAACAAATAAATGAGTATTCATACTTTTATTTCCTATTTATATAATAAATATTTTTCAGCATGCATTAATTATTTTATACATTAAATCATTTCCATGTCCCATTAGGCCCACAGTCTCATAAACATTGATATTTGGTTAAATTTTGGTTGTGATGTCGGGCAACCAAAATCCAAGGTCAGTTCAACGTCTAATGCCAGAGTTAATTTGATGTCAAATACAGACGTCAGCTGACACAGATATTTTGATGTTTTTAGGTTGTGTTGTAAAGTAACCAAAATCCATCAAGCCAACATCAATTTGATGTCAAATACTGACATTTAGTCACTTCAATATGCAAAATGATATATCCTGATATAGGTAAAATACTTCATCATCTTGAGAAGATGATTAACATGTAAGTAGAAAATACAACACAGTAGGGGGAGAGTGGGGTAAGATGAGCCATTTTTTTTACTTATGTGGCCCTCGAGAAAACCACAGGGAATCCGTTTTAAGAGTCACTCTCCCTTTCTTTACTGTAAATACAACTTTTATTTCATATAATTGATCAGTGATCACGTCTCCAACAAGACAGCATACTGACTCACAGGTTTCCATCACCTGACCCTGTTTTGTTATACTGAACCACTGCTGTTAAAGAAAAAATGCACTGCACTGCACATAATTTTCTATATTTAATACTTATGTAGGGTATCAGAGTGAATCAGACAAGATTCGATCAGAACATTTGGTTGAAACCAAATGAGCCAAATTCCACACGTCATAAATCTGTCCAGGATACCCTGGCGCCAGCCAGCCTGAAGTAAGCCTAACCAACCAACTTTCACAGCTTTGAACAACTTGCAACATTAAAACAAAAGAACGCAATTATTGATAATCCCAACTCAGGAAGGAGATTGTCAATTTTGGGGCAAGAAACCAAAGATTAATGGTCAAAGATACAGCACATCAGGACCATCACATGAGGAAACTTTGTTGGGTGGTGCTCCCCCACCCAAGACAAGAACCAGACCAAGTTCCTTCTAAATTCCTTTGTTCCTCGGAACATGCCCTTAGTTCACAGAATGGCAGAGAGACTGACCTTTTACCTAAATATGCACCAAAATGATGCTTAAAAGGACTTATGAATGAACCATTCATAACTCCCTACTATATATGTTACCCACACATTTGTCTGTTATGTTCTAATCACTCGTTGTGTATGTCCTTTCAATAACTACTGAATAGCTTAAGGGTTTATATTCATGTTTGGTATGTATGAGTTTGAAAATTCATGCTTTGAACGTTTCCACCAACCAATTCATTGTCAAATGCATTATATTCATGTTATAGAAATCATGGCCAAATTATACTCTGCAAGAGCGGGAAAATTCTGACCATGTGACTGATAAGATAACGTGCTGATTTATGTTTTGGGAGGAGAAACATAGCAATATCCCGAGTTAAGACAACATCTAATTGGTCAAGACACCACTTTGGGATGTGTCCAAAGCTGAGTTTAAAACCACAGGACATCATAAAATTTTGCTTTTAGCTACTGGTTTTAAACATCGCTTCTAGTCATGCTTGTAGCCGTTGCTTTTAGCTTTTAGCTACTGGTTTTATCCATTGCTCCTAGCCATGCTCTTAGCCATCATTTTTGCCGCTGCTTTGTGCGTTCTTTGAACGCTTCCTGGCTTGCACGCCAGCCACTCCTCTAAAACGGAAACATGAGGTGATCGTCACATTTCTTTCTTTTACTTTAATCTTTTCTTTCTGTTGAGAGTTTTGTGTTCTAAGTTAAGTTTTGCCGCTAAACCGTGTCTCAGACTTCGTGCCCGCCTCAAAACTTCAACCCGCGTAGACGAGTCCATCCTCCGGCCAACACCCAAGACATCACTTCCAACGACCATGAACTTCCAACCAATCAGCAACCTTGGGAAACCCCCTTTCTGCAACAACGTCATCAAAGGAAACCCCTTAACACAAAGGCAACGCAAGTACAACCTCCAGATTCTAGCTGAACTGGTGCATTTAATATAAAGTTTAATAACCTCATTGAGAAACTCAACGCGAGGGTTAATTAAATGATTGATGGTTGTTCAGGTCTAAGCAATTGCATATACTTATGCTATAAATGTAGGATTCATATTTTCACTCTTCTAAACTCATTCTTTCCTCATCTCTCTCTCTTTCTGCAACGTGTATGAATGTGTGAATGCTTGTCTATGTGTTAGATTAGTTTATATGTCTTATGTTTATCCAATAAATTCCTATTCATATTGAAAAGAGAAGTATCTTGTGTTTTGTGCTTATAAATTAATGTCTTAAACTGCCGACCTTGTTACCGTGCTAATAAATAGTGTTTTCACTATATTTTGGATAGTAGTATCCATTACAGAGTTGATTCATTGAGCCGCTGTAAATGTAGATTCTGTTCAATCTTAAATGATTCCCTTTGAGCTAAATTGAATTCTGTAGATCCCCTACACTTAACACACGTTCAAATGAATTAAAATGACATTGATTAGCCTGATCAAAAGAAGCCCAGTTGGATGGAAACTTGCCCAATCTGGCAACACTGTTCCTGGTTCTGTGTTTGAGTGTTGTGTGAAAACCAGGTTTGTCTGCAGGTCTGTAAAGTCACAGATAATAAAATGTCCACTAGACGTCAATGTCAGACAGACACTTGAAGTTACAGACAAGCAGTAAATAAACTACAGTAATACTGCAATCTAATTACTAATACACTTGTACTGCAAGACTGAAAACTGTGTCCAGATTTACAGTAGCTCCATTCCCCCATCAATATATTCACTTTGTGTATCATGAAATGTGTAGTCAATTCAATGCTAAATAGTGATAATAATTGCTGTCTGTCTTTTTATAACAGAATCAGAAAGAGCTTTATTGCTAAATGTGTTTACAAACATACACATTACACAAAAGGAATTTGTCTTGGTGTCAGGAGCTTCCAGTGCAGAAAGTACAGACATGGTGCAGACATGATAATTTAGTTAGGGGTTAGGGTTAGTCTACTGTCATCATCACTGTTTTGATTGTGTTCAGCTCCAGGTTGCTGTGACTGCACCAGACATCCAGCTGCTTAGCCTTGCTTCTGTACTAAGAAGGATGGACTGTTTTCACACATTTCATCAAAGTTTGGAGATATTTTGATCACTCCTCCATCTCATCATAATGTCTGTCTTTAAGCAAATGTTTCTCATTGTGTGAGTGCATGGAGCTGCTCATTAACTGTTCAAAAGTGTCAATTATGAAAACTGGCAAAACCTTTTGATGACAGAAGTGATGATAAGTAATTTGAAATAAAATGAATGATCAGTTGGTGTCTGTACTATTGCTGGAACAGATATTGTCTGTAATGATTGTAATGTGAAATGTTATTTGTCAAAACAATTAAACTGGCAATATAAATATTTACTTGCACATCCTGAGAGTTTGTGCAGCTCAGATCTGCATCTCTCTGACACTATTTATTCATTCACAGTATTTCATATATTATAGAGCAACATGTCCCTACTTCTTTTTTTTGCCACAATTTATTTTTTATTTTTTGGCCACAAAAGGCCTGTAGTGCAGATTGGATGTTATGTTTTAATGTTCTTTTTTTGTTTTCAGATCATTTTTAATCTGTTTCAACATCTCAAAGCTTCATTAAAAATGATAGCGCAAAGAACAAATTTGTGAAAATAAGTGATTTTTATAGTATATCAAATAATTCTAAGTTATTTATCAATAATATGATTATTTCATGACATACAAAAACAGTTTTGGATGACTTAAAACATTTCACTTATTAATCATCTACAAATGTATATTAATGTTTAAATGCTTAGTTAACCGTTAACAAAACTTTTGAATTACTTATACCTGATCATTATTATAAAGTGTTACCAGAAATGTAATAAAATGGTCTGTGGTCACTGTCACAACCAAACTGTGTAAAAACTATGCAGATCATGAGGTGTTTTTTTCCAGACAGATTTTGCAAACTTGCTGACAAAACAGAAGTGAAAGCAGATCGTTTTTCATGCAGTATTTCCACTTGAACGCAATATTTTTTCATTTTGAAAAACTGATCATCAAACTGTTTTTATTATTTGCTGATGTTGGAATGTACATGTACGTAATGAGAAACCAAGGACACTTTGAGAACTTGTCTAGTAGCCAAACATTTTGATCAAAGCAAGTCTTCTGGTGTGGAGCACAAAGGAACTTCCTTATTATCGTAAGTCAGCATAAAATACTAAATTCATCATGAAACACTCAAGAAACATGAGTAAATATGGACAAATAGGGATTACAAGATTGTAAAGTTTCACTCTAATGTTCTGTAATCATATTTTCAAACTTATATGTAATTGATATAATGAAGATTTTAAAGTAGCCTACTGTTGTTACCCCATAGGTTGTGCGTTTCAGTGTAAGTAATATGAAGTGTATTTCAATACTTCTCTGCTGCCTTTCTAAATTAATGTAAGGAGAATATATCAACTTTATGTTCTAATCTGTGGAAGTCAGAAACACTTCCACATTAATTTACTCTTGCAACTACTCAAAATGAATGTGTGCTTGTAGAAACATTTGACAAAGTGCAACACAAAGTGCATTTTAGTTTGGGCTGTAACACTGTATTTTCTGTAGTTGGTGACACTGTAAATGTGTTAATTTTCTAAGGGAAATTCCATTCGCATAACAAAAGCCATCAAACACTGCTTAAGTTTTTTTTTCTTTTGCTATGTACATAAAGTGTGTATGACTCAAGCTGACATGAACATGAAGCAAGGATTATATCTCTTCGATTTAAAGGATCTATCTAATATAGCAGTGTTATAATTTATGTTGAACTTGACTTTACATAAGCTACAGGCTTTTACCTAACCAGAAGAAACACATTTATTATTGTACAAGACAATGGGCGGAGACATGGGTGTACCAAATACTAGAACAATAATATAATAAGATCCAAATAAATAAATAAATACAAATAATAGGCAGCTGATCTCATTGGCTTCTGCTTTCTTTTGCAACAAATAAATGTGTTAAACAGCTAGAGAAAAACGTTGAAAAGTCAAGAGTCAAGTGTGCAATTAAAACATACAGTTAAATGCTAAACCCAGCATGTATGTAGAAAGTTACCTGAAAGAGAATGGGACAAAGAAAAGAAAAGGCAGGTTATTTGCACTAAATAGACACTGATTTTTTTGGCTTGTTTCAGTCATCTCTGTTCCGAACTTGCACACTAATTGCACTGCAGTAACATGTCATTTGTATGGAAATATTGCGAAATCTGTAAAGAGGATGTTAAAGGGTCATAAAACCCCCGTTTCAGCACTAGTTCTCACCACAGTTTTAAAGAATGCTGCAAAAGGGGTGGGGGGGGACTTTGGGTTCAGACAGTTTCATTTCGTTTCCATTGCGTCAACACAAATAAATGCACAGCCATTTTCACTCTGCATCAGAAACGTATATATGAACGCAAATTTCTAAGGCTTATTTTGCGGCATTTATAATCCTTTTGATGGGTTGCGTCATGTAGTTGTAAAAACAGCTATTACACTCACTCTATGGCTGCGTTTACACTACTCCAGCATTTTCAACCCTCGAAAAAGGAGGCTTTTGAAAATGCTGCAGACCCCGTTTTAGTTTGAAAACTCTGGGGCTGAGTTCAAACCAACCAAAACAGAGAGTTTTGACACATTACCACTCGACCTGCCACTGCCACAGGCAGCTGCCACTCAACCCGTTGAGGCAGGCGCGACGCTTCGATGCTGTGCGTGCCATTATGGATTTAAAGGGAGGAATAAAACATAAGTATACTACATATGTTTTAAAATTTAAAAATACATAAAATACGTAAGTTTAAAAATATGTAATATTTAATGGATTACACTTTCATGAAAACATTGCAATAACGCTGATTCAAGCGCTTCGAATCACTGAATCATTTTACGAATGATTTGGTTCAGATGATTCGGATCAGTTTCTCTCACTTCTTTCCAGTACTTGAACGATGTACTGATTCACACATGGGGAGCGAAATAAGATGCACTTTTTTCTGTTACTAATTCGAGTATGAGCTTTACTCACAAAAACAACGTTAAATAAAGTATTACAACGTTATAGTTAAGGTTGGCTCGTTTATTTTAGGTAGCTTATAAAAATGGTTAAATTAAAAGCTTGCATTGATTTAAAAACTTAAATAAACAAACCTTCCTTCAGCCGAATCACAACCGAGCATGGCGTAGCTTTATGACATCATACCACCAGAGCAAAATAAAAGCCCCTTTCATACACTGCTGTCTAAAATCACAAAATGTTTCTTGAAGCACATATTCATTTTAAGTAGTTGCAAGAGGAAAATAAACAAAGAAGTGTTTCTGACTCAAGATTATACAAAAAAACATAAAGGTGATATATTATCTTAACATTATTTAAGAAAGACAATGCATGAGTAGAGCCAGATGGAATTATTATTATTATTATTATTATTATTTTTTTTTTTTTTTTTTTTTTTGCCAATTTCTGCTCAGAATTTTTGGAAAGACTCTGTAGAAATGTGCAGAATGATTTTGAGATTATAGGAGAGTACAGAAGCTGAAAACATTACAAATGACAAAAAATCACTTCCTAACTTATATTTAAGGTTTACAATACACATCATATTGGAACAACTGGTTAAACTAAGCTAAG
>NW_026128549.1:0-8304 GCF_022985175.1 Labeo rohita
GGTTTATGGCTGTTGCTGCTGGACTCGCTGCTAGAGATGGAGATGAAGATCGCTGGACAAAGCCTTGAATTTGGTTCTGGTCCTCGCAAATCGTATGGATTCTGAAGATCTGGGTTACAGCACACAAATAAAATTGTTTAATTTGTAATTATGATGCGTGTTTGGTGTATTTTATGGTTCTATTGTTAGTCACAGCATGTTAGAGAAAACGCATTTGTGTTCCACCACGGCAAACAAAGTTAATATTACATGAATCATTAAACGATTGCAGAAATATTTATTTTAAGGGTTTAACGTGTAGACATGATAACATTATGTAGACCTATTCTTGGAAACGAGCTAGCAACAGAAATCACACAGAACAGAATAATTTCTGTGTGTTCTTTTTTGTTATAATTTCATATTAAGCAAACGTTAAATGTTTAGATGATGTAAATATGTCAGTATTGTACATTTAGTGTTTGTAAAAATGTAAATAAATGTACATTTTGTAGAACCACATTTTATGTCGCGTTGTTATATGTATTGTACCTACCCTGTAACTTCGTTAAACAAGAGGGAACAATCGCCACTTTAATTTACAACCGGCAGATGGCACAATTACCCTGTAATTACATGGAACAAGAGTATATTTTCCCAGTAATTTTAAAAAAGCTTAGGTATAGATACACCAAACGTACGATTTAATAGAATAGGTACCTGTTAAGTTTTTTAAACTAATCCATTATAAATTATTTGTAGGATATCTGTTTGCTACCCCCTTATTACCCAAACGTAACATATTGTTCCCTTATACTTACACGTAGGTACAATATAAATACGAAACATTCACCGTAACTTAAGTTTACTTACGCAGTTCTTTGCAGGTTGTATATCTGGTTGTTACTCTCTATTACCAAAACGTAACATATTGTTCCCGTATACCTACATGTACGTTCTTTAATAGGTACACTATAATTACAGAAACGTACACCGTAAATTCAGTTTACTTATGTAGTTCTTTGCAGGTTGAATATCTGGTTTGTTATCCCCTTATTACCCAAATATAACATTGTTCCCTTATACCTACATGTACGTTCTTTATAGGTACACTATAATTACAGAAACATACACCGTAAATTCAGTTTACTTACGTAGTCCTTTGCGGGTTGTAATCTAAAGCGTTACCGATTTGCAACTCGACTTGGACTTGCCCGTCTTGGCTTGGAACTTGACTCAAGACTTGAATGCAAAGACTTGAGACTTACTGCTTACTTGCAAAACAATGACTTGGTCCCACCTCTGCTAAACACACATAATAAATATATTAGTTAATCTATAACTTTAATTACAATGAATTATACATTTGAAAGTGCTAGATCCATGGTTTCAAGGAAAAGCATTACTGAGTGAATTTAAACTGATTAAACACCTTAACCATTGTGATCAGGTTTTCAACATTGGCTACAATGCTGTAAAACTTGTAAAAACACAATGCTCTTTACAGAGTGCTCACAAAAAACATGCACATGAATGTCTGAAAGCAGCTGCCTATCAGCGGGTACCACATTGACCCAGTATTTGGTACTAGTACTGCAGAAAGGCTCAATCATAAATCAAAATACATCAAAATCACTAGCTGATTATCTGTTGACATTTACTGCAAACATTTGAGAGGACATTTGATTGATTCAAAATACTTTTCTCACATCAAACCTCAGCATCCCTGAACAAAGCACTTTCTGCTACTAACATTAATTGTTACATTGTACATTTTTTCTATATTTTTAAAATTTTTGATGGTGGTCATTTTTATCCATGAGGACTACACGTGTGACTATTTGTTATTTATTTATTCATTTTTTTACAACCACTTTTTGATTCATGGCATCATTTTTTGGTGTGCCGTATATGCTATAAAAATTATCAAGTTTTGTACCATTCCAATGTAGCTACAATTTTCAAAATGTATGTATGTATGTATATATATATATATATATATATATATATATTTTGGACAAAAGTGACTGAAGAGTACACCCTCAGTAAAAATGTATCAGGCCCCTTCTCTGATCAATATTTTTTCATCTAGAGCCAAACATGCTTTATTAAAGCCCTTTCTGCTCCATGTGTGTTGCTTCTCTATGCCGCTAAAGATGTAAAGCACTACAAGAGATGCAGATGATGTGGTTATTTAAAAAAACAGCAGCAAAACAGACTTTCAAAAACATGTTTGGTATTTTTTCTAAAATGATCCAAAAACAATGCAGTAAATAAGTGTAGTATTTCTGGCAGGTAGTGTTGTCAAAAGACCTGGTACTTCAGTACCAAGTCAGTACTAAAAAAAAATGTATGTTACGCTACCAGGTTTTATTAAGTACCGGTGGTACAGAGCACCTGGTAAACCCGGTTCTTGCTGAGCTATCCGAAAAGTGTGCACTGCACAGTTGCATCTTCTTCATAAAATCACAGAGACATGGAGACCGGTGGTGCTGCTGCTCTGAATCCGCTTGTTGAAAAGAACTTAATAAAACACCTCAAAGACCAACACCCAGATTTAATGAAAGAGTTCAAGGAGGTAAGTTTTAATTTAATTTTATATTTAGAGCTTTTGTTATAAAAATTATACCCTAAATAAACATTGCCATTTGCTTAGTTAATTGTTAGCACAAGCGCAGCTAATGCTAATGCAAGTATTAAAATAAACATCTTTAAGTGTTTAATGCTCTTATAACCTTTTTTAAAAATATATATATACAGTACTGTGCAGAAGTCTTAGGCCACTAGTATTTTCATCAGCTAAAAAATGGTCTAAAGTCAGTTAAAGTCTGTCTTTTGCTGTAGTGTGTCAGTAGGAAATATCAGTTTACATTTTTAAACATTCATTTTGCCATTAATTCTAATAATCCAGTGAGATTTTTGTATGGAGCACAGGCTGTTGTCAGACTGTATATATATATTTTTCCTCCTACTGTATATACATATATATACATATATACATATATATATATATATATATATATATATATATATATATATATATATATACACACACATACACATACATATACATATATATATATATAGCTGTAACAAAGGACGACTGAGAGGTGGATCCAATTGCAAGCTTTATTGAAAGACGTAGTTACAACAGGCAGGGTCAGAAACGGCAAACAGAAACATCCAAGATAATCCGAAAGAATAATCCAATATACAGGCGAAAAGGTCGGGGCAGGCAGCAAAGGTCGATAAACGCAGAAACAATCCAAGGTCAAAAAACACAAAGACTAGGCTAAGGAAAAACCAGAACAAGGAACACAGGAAATGTTAAAGGCTAAACAACAATCAGCAAACACAAGGGGGGAGGAGTGGCCTTTTATATCAAACACAAGGGGTCACATGACAAAACTAACCAATGGGAAACGGACACCTGGAACAGTGGAACCAATAAGCACATGACACACAGACAAGAGTGAAACCAGGTAGGTTGAGTAGACACAAAACAAAAGAGAGTTCATACTGGAGTGCCCTCTAGTGGGGTTCAAGGGCACTCCGTAACATAGCCCCCTCCCAAAGAGCGGCTTCCAGACGCTCCCAAACGACATAACACAGACAGTCCTGGAGGGCGGCGGGGGGGGAGCAGAGGTGGAACAGGGGAGCGATGGAGGGCCAGGTCCATGTAGTGGTGGGGGACCTGGGGACTGAGGCAGGACCGGTAAATCAGGGAGCCGGGGCGGAGCCGACAGGACGGGGGAAGCGGACGGGGCAAGAGCCCTCCAGGGCGGAGCCGGAGGTGGAGCAGGTGACGCAAGAGCCCTCCAGGGCGGAGCCGGAGGCGGAGCAGGTGACGCAGAGACCTCCAGGGCGAAGCAGGAGGCGCAGAAGCCCACCAGGGCGGAGCAGGAGGCGTAGGAGCCCTCCGGGGCAGAGCAAGAGGCGGAGCAGCCCTCCAGGGCGGAACAGGAGGCGGAGCAGGAGGCGCAGCAGCCCTCCGGGGCGGAAAAGGAGGCGGAGCAGCCCTCCGGGGCGGAACAGGAGGCGGAGCAGCCCTCCGGGGCGGAACAGGAACCTGCGTTATGGTCTGGGACCTGGGGAGAGCAGGGACAGAGGAGCCGGACAGAATAAACGGAGAAGCAGAGAGTTTAAAGGGTAACGCCCCCTCCATACGAGGTTCTACAGCTAACGCTGACACCTCTGGAGGCATTGGCGCAGCTTCTCCGATGGGGAAGGCCTCTGGAGCAGACTTGAGACCAGATGGGACCTCTGGAGTAGACCTGAGACCAGACGGGACCTCTGGAGCAGACTTGGGAACAGGCGTGACCTCAGAAGCTGACTTGGGAACAGGCGTGACCTCAGGAGCTGACTTGGGAACAGGCGTGACCTCAGGAGCTGACTTGGGAACAGACGTGACCTCAGGAGCTGATTCGTGGACAGGCGAGACCTCTGGAACACAGTGTGCAGCCCACACACTGAAAATGGCTACGGCCATTACAGGCAGCACAGTAGATAGTGGGATGTCTGGTGACCTTGAGGGTGTAGACGTTATGGACTTATGGCTTGCGAATGTGGGCTCTGCGTGGCTTGGGAGCGTGGGCTCTGTGTGGCTTGGGAGCGTGGGCTCTGCGGTTTCAGCTGAGATGTATGGTGGTTTGAGAAGGTTAAAGGGGACCTAGTGAGGTTTTGGTAGGACAACAGCTTTTTGCCTTGACTCGGGGAGGCCTGCTGTGGCCTGACTTGACTCAGGGAGAGCTGCCGTGGCTTGACCTAGTTCATGAAGATCACCTGTGGCTTGGTTTGGCTCAGGGAAGACAGCAGCAATTTGACTTGAGTTGTGAAGATCTGCTGTAACATGGCTTGACTCAGGAACGACATGGCTTGACTCAGGAACGACATGGCTTGACTCAGGAACGACATGGCTTGACTCAGGAACGACATGGCTTGACTCTGTTGCTTGACTTGACTTGGAAGCTTTGGACTTTGGAGCAGCAGCTGTAGCTTGACTTGGCTCTGGGCGCTCAGGCGAGACGTGACTTGGCTGTGGATGCTCGGGTGAGACGTGACTTGGCTTTAGTGGAACAGCTGTGACTTGACTTGGCTTGGCTGGAACAGCTGTGGCTTGACTTGACCTTGAAGGGATGGCTGTAACTTGACTAGACGTTGCTGGAATAGCTGTGTCTTGACTTGTCTCTGAAGGAACAGCTGCGGCTTGACCTGTCACATGAACCTCAGCTGCAACGTGACTTGGCTGTGCAGGAACAGCAGCTGTGATGGTGGCCATGATGGGTGCAGACTCAGGAGCCGAATACATGACGTGAAAAGGCTGTGGCTTGGCTGACGTTATGTGCACCGACTGTGGCTTGGCTGAGGTGGCCTGAGCAGGCTGTGGCTTGGCTGGCGTGGCGTGAGCAGGCTCTGGCTTGGCTGATGTGGCGTTAGCGGGCGCTGGCTTGGCTGACGTGAGTTTAGGGAGACCAGCTGCTCAACCCGACCTGGGTCTTCCACGCTAGACACCAACCACCTCGAAACAGAGTTGACTTTAAGTGCAGATGTAGTGGCCATCTTTGCAACGGGCTCTGGCGTGGTGGCCATCTTTGCAACGGGTTCTGGAAGGGTGGCCATCTTGTGAGCAGACCCTGGAAGGGCAGCCATCTTGTAAGCAGACTCTGGAAGGGCGGCCATCTTGTAAGCAGACTCTGGAAGGGCGGCCATCTTGTGAGCAGACTCTGGAAGGGCGGCCATCTTGTGAGCAGACTCTGGAAGGGCGGCCATCTTGTGAGCAGACTCTGGAAGGGCGGCCATCTTGTGAGCAGACTCTGGAAGGGCGGCCATCTTGTGAGCAGACTCCGGAAGGGCGGCCATCTTGTGAGCAGACTCTGGAAGGGCGGCCATCTTGTGAGCAGACTCCGGAAGGGCGGCCATCTTGTGAGCAGACTCCGGAAGGGCGGCCATCTTGTGAGCAGACTCTGGAAGGGCGGCCATCTTGTGAGCAGACTCCGGAAGGGCGGCCATCTTGTGAGCAAGCTCCGGAAGGGCAGCCATCTTGTGAACAGGCTCTGGAGGGACGGCCATCTTGTGAACAGGCTTTGAGATGGTGGCCATTTTGTGAACAGGCTCTGGGCTGGTGGACATCTTGTGCGAGGGCTCTGGGCTGACAGACATGACGTGAGGCTTGTGATAGTCGGCTGTGATTTGAATTTTGTCAACTGACTCCTCAACAGTTCCCACAGTGAATGAGGAGCCAGTGACTAGTAAAGCAATGTCAATGTAATGTTGTAAGGTCCAGTTTGGTTCATGCAGTGGCATAAGTGAACTGACTGGTTCAGAAAGTCCTCCACGAAAGAAAATCATCAAGGTCAAATCGTCCAAAGAAGTTGAATTAGCCAACTCAAAGTCCATAATATAGTCCTCAATGGACTGCTCACCTTGACGGAGACACATTATCTTGGCTGCTGACAGGAAACGTTAAAGGCGTGAAACCAGGTAGGTTGAGTAGACACAAAACAAAAGAGAGTTCATATTGGAGTGCCCTCTAGTGGGGTTCAAGGGCACTCCGTAACAATAGCACACCTGAGGCTTTTAAATGACCTGTGTAGCTAAAATATGCGTGCTAGAGAACAAATGTACAAATGTATGATTAATATTTATAGCCTTAAAATCAGTCCATTAGAAAAGCAGTTCTAGGCTATGAAATATAGTTTGCACAGTTTGATAAAATAAAAGTAGTCAGATACAGTTATGTGGAGTTTGGCAAAAGATACCATTCATTAACATGACTTAATATGATCTAACATCAAGTTACAGTGAGTGAACTTTAATGTGTGTGAATGTTATTTTATACAAGCACTTGATCATTCATGTTTGTTCATTGTGCGTTGACAAATAATGTCAACAGATGCAACTTTTAATTTAAAATAAATTATTAATACATTTTGAAATTAAGAAGAATAATTGCTATGTAACACTTGTTTATTAAGTCATGTTAAATGGAATCTTTTTGTAAAGTGTTTTTAATTCTACAGTTTCCATCTGTGTAACATTAATATAAGTAATCTTATCTAAATTTATTATAAAAGCTGAGGTTTGTTATTTACTGAAAAGTTATATTATATATAAAGTTCTATTTAGCTGGTGTCAATCTAATGTTGCATTTGGTCAGACTCTATATTTTCCTTTTACAGCTGCAGGCTGAAGAAGACCACGAACCACCAAAGCAAACTCCTAAGCAGACAACGGTTCCAGATGCTTTTCAGCAGCAGAAGTACGACAAAAACTCACCTGTGGCAAGAAAACTGAACCAAGCTGTTGCTGAATTCACATGTATGGATCAAGTGCCAGTTTATACAGTGAAAAATGGGGATTCCAGCAAATGCTTCATCACCTCAACCCAAAATACCAGCTTCCAAGCCAAAACTTTGTTTTATTTTTGTTTGTTATTAATAAAAATAGTGTGTTGTTTAATTCATGTTTTTGTGTTTTGATTTGGTACCAAAATTTGTACAGAGTACTGTGGATTTTAACTGGTATTGGTACCAAATACTGAAATTTTGGTACCGTGGTCACATCATTTAAACTTACATCAGATGATTATCAGCTGGTCCACGTCTAACTACACTCTCAGAAAAAAAGGTACAGTTCTGTCGCTGGGGTGGTACCCTAAGGTACAAAAGTGAAAAGGTACATTTTGTACTTTCCCTACCCCTAAACAGTACATATTAGTACCTTCAAGGTAGATTTTAGTATTTTAAAATAGTTTTATTTGTCCCACATATAGCATGTAACTCCATTCCAGGTTTTTGTAGATATACTGTAGATGTAGAGCATTTAGCCAAATAAACAACATGTTAAAGAGTATTTCAAAATGAACAATTATAATTAGGAAAATAATTTGTAGAGGACAAGAAAGACAATTAAAACTTTGAAAATACTAAAATTGAAATTATTGGACAAGAACTGAACTGAGCTGATGATGACATCACTGTTTACTCCACAGCTGCTTTATAAATTAATTAAACTCACTCTTAAATTTATGGACTTCACATATTTAATGAACCAAATATAGAATCAACATTGAACTGATTTTAACTGAATAATAAAAAAAAAAAAAACTGACTTGTTCATTTTCTAAGTCTAGTTTTCACCTTATATTTTTTGTTGCGCTCAATTTTGGTCTACTGGCACAACTTACCTCAGTATCTCCAAATGACACTTCATATTTTCCAGTCCATGGCAAAGTAGCTTCACTCCTGAATCCTGCAGATTATTATTGCTCATGTTCAGCTCTTTCAGACTGGTATCTGATCCAAGAACTGTAGCCAGAGCTGAACA
>NW_026128550.1:0-14652 GCF_022985175.1 Labeo rohita
GTGGTTCTCCTGCTGTGTAGTAATACTTCAAATGATTGCCCTTAGCAAGATTTGTTGCCATGAACATAATAGCTTTTTTAAATTATAAATTAAAGTAAATGTTGTTTATGGAAAATAAAAATGCAGAAAGTTTACTGTGATGGGTAGCTTTAGAGGGTGATACAGTATAAAATGTATTAATATAATGTAGAAACTTTAATTTTCTATTAAATTGCTTTAGAACGATTTGTATTGTGAAAGGGGAATACAAATAAACGTGAATTTAATTGAATTATGTCTATGGAAAGCCTTCATAAAACATTTGACATGTCCAGACATGTCGGGCTCACAATTCCCCTTTTTACTTTACATTTGGTGTTCTCTTCAAATTGGTATCTTAAAATTGTTTACTCATTTTGATATTGTCCTTAAAACCGACATCTTTCTTACATCCCAGAGAGAGAGAGAGAGAGAGAGAGAGCATGACACAGCATGCAATGGAATGCAACCGGACATGTGGACGTCAGATGGTCCCCGGATGTGAGAGTTCAAAATGGACCATAAAAGTTCAGAAATTATCCTCAGGGCTTCATTTATCACCGGTCAGAGTTCAACAACCATCAATCTTCATATTGCTGCACCGGAGATCATTAACAGGTCACGGGTCATCGCCGGAATTTTAATTATGCTAAAAACATGTCATTTCCACATCTGGACATTATTTGAAGGTCATGGGTCACTACCCCTAGGCACTCTCAAGGTCACGAGGGGGAGGGGGGGAGGTCAGAGGTCACACCGGAAGTCATCAATCAAAAATCTTGACATTTAGTGTCGGATATAGACTACTCACCATTTCCAAACACGGACGTGTTCCCGAGACAACTGCTCTAACTGCTTTCACCGTACAAACAAAACAAACTAAAAAAAATATATATCATATCATAATATTAAGGATACCTCGCTAAACCTACCCAGGGAAAAGCATAATCCAAAGCATTCTCTCCTCAAATATACAAATAATAGCTGACACTTACCAGAATCAAAGTCGAGCTCCCACAACCTAAGAAACCAAACCAACCGACATGATCCTCCAAAGAATTTGTACAAACAATACAAATATTACTCAAAAAAATCCATACTTAACGAATTTGTTTCAAATTTAACGAAATAAACTTTAAATAAACGGACGAGCCCCCATATTTGTCACGACAGGCTCAAAGCCGTGACAAATCAATGGAGGACAAACCCGAGTTGGTTAGGTTGCAACGAAAATTATTTATTAACATAAGTTAAAAAAAACACATAAAACACAAAATCAACATAAACACTATTTTGGTCGGACCATGATGTCAAAGCGTCCGACAGAACCAAGTTTAAATAATAACAAAATCTAAATAAACAAACAAAACAAGGACCGGGAGCAGGCCACACCACGCCAACACAGCCCCAACATTTATGGCAGGAAGAACAGGTGGAGATCGTTCACTTAATGAGTCTCCTGGCCCCGCCCACTGGCCGGCCATAGTAGGGAGAACCGGAGACCCGTCACACACCCCCCCCCTAAAAGAAAAGACCAAAATCTTTAAAACAAGCCAAAACTTCAGAAAATCCCAGCAATCAAAGTAGAAAGTAAGGAAGCAAAAATTAAGAAAAGAACAGAGACCCATCACACTGTTAACAACTTCACAATTATTGTGTAATAGTCTGATACACTGAGAACATATTTTAATTTAACAGTTGCGAAATTTAAGGTTTTAACTTTATAAACCCTGTGCTATTGCAACATGAGTTACAACATCAGTCAGATGTAAAAAAAATAATAATAATAAAATAAATAAATAAAAAACAGTCCTGACACACACACAGATATCAGCAATCAGCATGTGAACCTCAACAATGATGACAAAATATTCAGCTAATCAGATCCATTCTGGAAATCACAAGAGGCTGTGAAAAGACAACAAAAAATAAGAACAGCAAAAAATACAAAATAAATACATGAAACAAAGTTAGAATAAAAGAAAATAATATGACAACTGCATCATTTATTCATGCTGTGATGCATGCTGGGAGATTAGTACTGTGGTACCCAGCATGCATTGCTACATTACATTACACTCAAAAAAATATTTCAGCCCTTAACTTAATTTAATTACGTACAACATTTCCATGCATTTAGATTACATAGTTTTAACTTAAACAAATCAATTAAACTTAATGTGATTCAAATGCATCAGTCTTACGTAAATGAAACAGGTAAAGTTTATGTAACATTTCCCAGTGTTAAACAAACCCTGCTCAGTGTTCATGTGTTTCCACACTACAGAGTGTTCAAGTAGCATTGACACAGTGTTGGAGTTAAGGAGATCATTATGTCACGATTGACCAATAATGATCAACACCTGCTGTTTACAAGCAGAATCACAGAAGGAAAGAGAAACACAAGAATCAGACACAGCCAAAGAGAAAATGAACTTAAATAAATGAAGACATTAAATCTCTGATTAAACAACTCCACAAACAACATTACAGTTTGACTTGATTTCTGTCATATATCCACAAATTTTATTTGAGAACATCTAAACAGAGGTTTAGATGTTTTATTTAAAAAAAAATGTTTCATTTTACCTCACCATCATGGCGAACAGGGTTTACTTTAGTTGGGCTCTGGACCCTTGACTTTCTTAGTATAGTTTTTTTTGTTCTTTTGTTGCTGTAATTGTGTTTGTAGAACACGTTTGCTATAGTGCACAAAAAAAAATAAAAAAAATAAAAAAGGGTCTTATTAAGTGTTCCTGGTTAATTATTATTCATATTGAAATCATCATCCAGTGGCCTGATTTACTGATATCGTTCAGTGGTTTACTTGTAAGTTTCATGATATTTACAGTAGTTGTATGAATTGTTACTATACTACTTTAAGATCTCCAGTATTTCTTAGACACACACAGACATCAAGAATCAGCATATGAATCTCAACAATGGTGACATTCAACAGCTGCATGCTGGGAGTCATGGGTGAGTTTTATAATCTGCTGTTACCCAGCATGCACCTGTTTAATGTCACCATTGTTGAGATTCAAATGCTGATTCTTGATGTCTGTGTGTGTCAAACTAATGCCAGAGATTTCAAGGTTTAGTACATATGATAAACATCCATAATAATTCATACACCTGTTGCAAACTATGAAAATAATAGACTAACCACTGCATGAGATCAGTGCGTCATGCCACTGGATGATAATGAATTAACAAACAATAAAAATTAACCAAAAACACGGAATCAGACTTCTTTTTGGCATTTTTTTTTATTTTGCTGTCATAAATGTGTTTCTTACACATAATTACAACAACCAAAAAAGTCAAAATAAAAAAATCAAAAGTCAAGAGTCCAACTAAAGTAAACCCTGATCGCCATGATGGTGAGGTTAATTGAAACTTTAAAAAAAAATAAAACATCTAAACTTCTGTTTAGATGTTCTGAAATAATATTTGTGGATATATGACAGAAATCAAGTCAAACTGTAATGTTGTTTGTGGAGTTGTTTAATCAGAGATTTAATGTCTTCATTTATTTAAGTTCATTTTATCTTTGGCTGTGTCTGATTCTTGTGTTTCTCTTTCCTTCTGTGATTCTGCTTGTAAACAGCAGGTGTTGATCATTATTGGTCAATCATGACATAATGATCTCCTTAACTCCAACACTGTGTCAATGCTACTTGAACACTCTGTAGTGTGGAAACACATGAACACTGAGCAGGGTTTGTTTAACACTGGGAAATGTTACATAAACTTTACCTGTTTCATTTACGTAAGACTGATGCATTTGAATCACATTAAGTTTAATTGATTTGTTTAAATTAAAACTATGTAATCTAAATGGATGGAAATTTTGTACGTAATTGAATTAAGTTAAGGGCTGAAATATTTTTTTGAGTGTATGTGAAAATCATCTCGTTCGCTCGTTCAAAGAAAACAATATATTTATGTAAATTTTCTAAGACATGTTTTGTGATCGAAAGGGAATATGCGAAGGAGTGGCAATGACCCATGAATATTTAGCAATTCACACCTGAGAGACAAAGAGCCCTCCCTAATGGCCCATCAGTGAGACTGTGACTGTCAGGTAAGAAACAATGAGAGATTCAAAGAATGGAGTTTTAGATTGTTTGTATTTTATTTACAACACAGCATCATCAAAATACAGTGGGTACGGAAAGTATTCAGACCTCCTTAAATTTTTCACTTTGTTATATTGCAGCCATTTGCTAAAATCATTTAAGTTCATTTTTTTCCTCATTAATGTACACACAACGCCCCATATTTACAGAAAAACACAGAATTGTTGACATTTTTGCAGATTTATTAAAAAAGAAAAACTGAAATATCACATGGTCCTAAGTATTCAGACCCTTTGCTGTGACACTCATATATTTAACTCAGGTGCTGTCCATTCCCAGATAGCAACATATTAACAGCCCAGATCCGGCCCACATCTGGCACATGTGGCATGATGATCTGGCCCACATGCAGCGTGGAATGATGGCACTTGGGCGGACCGCTCCTGTTTGCCAGATCTGGGCCAAAAGCAGGCCATAGCAATGCCACATGTCAGCCAAGAGCAGACTGGACCTTATCTGAGCCACAAAATCTGTGTATATTTAATATGGAGTCATCTCAGCGTTAATAAGCCCATTAACAAGCAGAATCACTGAAGGAAAGAAGAGAACAGAAAACAAGAGACAAACAGAAACACAACTACTGACTACAGCCACAGCCTTAGATGAAATCAGCTGAAGATAAAAGACATTAAATCTCTGAAGATCTCAGCAGAGGAGGATTAAACAACTCCACAAACAGCATTACCAGCTTCACTTATTACTGACCAGATTTACTTTATTTCTGTTAGAGGTCTACAGAAGTTCTTTATTGAGAATTAGCAGGGGCTTAAATATTCCACTTGAAGTCACCATGATAGTGATTAGCGTTTCCACTAATTAATTGGGCTCTTAACTCTTTTTTTAAGCGTTTGTCTTATTTGACTGTTGTGAAAATGTGGTTAACAAACACATTTGTAGTACTTGATCTTTTTTTCATTGTTGCCTTCACAATTATCATATAACCAACTGAACACATTTGATTGTGGTAGTTGTATAGTTTAATGTTTTCACATTGTAAAACTGCATTATTGCAACATCAGTTTTAAAAATTTATTTAAAAAAAGGACAAAAGTTTTTCATATGCAATCAGCATATGAATCTCAACAATGGTGACAGATAATCAGATCAGTTCTGGACATCACAAAAGGCTGCATTATTCGTTCATCCTGTGATGCAAGTTTTGCACACTTTTTATTGTCACCATTGTTGAGGTTCATATGTTGATTTATGATGGCTTTGTGTGTTCATAAAACTTAACCTTTTGTGATTTTTTTTTTTAGCTGGTTCTGCAAGACTACAGACATCAGACAGTTTCATACTCCGAATGTATTTTTCCACAACATAATTGTAAAAGCTATATGGCATTGAATCAGGCTCATTCGTTCAATATTACAACCATCAATAGCTTTTCATTGATTTCATTTTGTCTTTATTTGTTATTGCTTAGAGTTTTCACAAACACACCATCACAGCAATTGACAAAGATAAACTTTTATTAAAAATTGTTACGAGTCCAATTATTGGAAACACTAATCACTATTATGGTGGCTTCGAAAAATTGATTTAAACCTGTTGTTTTTCAATAAAGAACTTCTGTAGGCCTCTAACAGAAATAAAGCAGATATTATCAGCGGATAATGCTGTTTGTGGAGTTGTTTAAACCTCCTCCTCTGAGATCTTCAGAGATTTAATGTCTTTTATCTTCAACTTCAAGGTTGTGGTTGCAGTCAGTTGTTGTGTTTCTGTCTTTTTTCAGTTCTCTTCTTTCCTTCAGTGATTCTGCTTGTTAATGGGCTTATTAACGCTGAGATGACTCCATATTAAATATACACAGATTTTGTGGCTCAGATAAGGTCCAGTGTGGTTTATTTCTCTGCTCTTGGCTGACATGTGGCATTGCTATGGCCTGCTTTTGGCCCAGATCTGGCAAACAGGAGCGGCCCGCCCAAGTGCCATCATTCCACGCTGCATGTGGGCCAGATCATCATGCAACATGTGCCAGATGTGGGCCGGATCTGGGCTGTTAATATGTTGCTATCTGGGATTTCTTCTGATCATCCTTGAGATGGTTCTACACCTTCATTTGAGTCCAGCTGTGTTTGATTATACTGATTGGACTTGATTAGGAAAGCCACACACCATAAGACCTTACAGCTCAGTGCATGTCAGAGCAAATGAGAATCATGAGGTCAAAGGAACTGCCTGAAGAGCTCAGAGACAGAATTGTGGCACAGATCTGGCCAAGGTTACAAAAAAATGTCTGTGGCACTTAAGGTTCCTAAGAGCACAGTGGCCTCCATAATCCTTAAATGGAAGATGTTTGGGATGACCAGAACCCTTCCTAGAGCTGGCCGTCCGGCCAAACTGAGCTATCGGGGGAGAAGAGCCTTGGTGAGAGAGGTAAAGAAGAACCCAAAGATCACTGTGGCTGAGCTCCAGAGATGCAGTCGGGAGATGGGAGAAAGTTGTAGAAAGTCAACCATCACTGCAGCCCTCCATCAGTCGGGGCTTTATGGCAGAGTGTCCCGACGGAAGCCTCTCCTCAGTGCACATGAAAGCCCGCATGAAGGACTCCAAGATGGTGAGAAATAAGATTCTCTGGTCTGATGAGACCAAGATAGAACTTTTTGGCCTTAATTCTAAGCGGTATGTGTGGAGAAAACCAGGCACTGCTCATCACCTGTCCAATACAGTCCCAACAGTGAAGCATGGTGGTGGCAGCATCATGCTGTGGGGGTGTTTTTCAGCTGCAGGGACAGGACGACTGGTTGCAATCGAGGGAAAGATGAATGCAGCCAAGTACAGGGATATCCTGGACGAAAACCTCCTCCAGAGTGCTCAGGACCTCAGACTGGGCCGAAGGTTTACCTTCCAACAAGACAATGACCCTAAGCACACCGCTAAAATAACGAAGGAGTGGCTTCACAACAACTCCGTGACTGTTCTTGAATGGCCCAGCCAGAGCCCTGACTTAAACCCAATTGAGCATCTCTGGAGAGACCTAAAAATGGCTGTCCACCAACGTTTACCATCCAACCTGACAGAACTGGAGAGGATCTGCAAGGAGGAATGGCAGAGGATCCCCAAATCCAGGTGTGAAAAACTTGTTGCATCTTTCCCAAAAAGACTCATGGCTGTATTAGATCAAAAGGGTGCTTCTACTAAATACTGAGCAAAGGGTCTGAATACTTAGGACCATGTGATATTTCAGTTTTTCTTTTTTAATAAATCTGCAAAAATGTCAACAATTCTGTGTTTTTCTGTCAATATGGGGTTCTGTGTGTACATTAATGAGGAAAAAAAAATAAACTTAAATGATTTTAGCAAATGGCTGCAATATAACAAAGAGTGAAAAATTTAAGGGGGTCTGAATACTTTCCGTATCCACTGTATACATAATGAAGGTCAAAGACACATTATTGAGCACCCTGATCTAACCCATGCTTTGTATGTATTGTACAATACAAAAACATTTTATATCAGGGAAACTATATTATTACTGTTAAGCGTAAGTGTAAACACGATTACCTTTATATCGCATTGTTTTCTATTGTATAGAACGTTAAAAACATCTTGGTGTCGTGAGACATTTAAATGCAATGAAATGAATCGTACTTCATGATGTTTCACTTGCTGTAGTCATGAATTATAGTTTGAAAAAAAGTCTTAACTAGTAAAATGTGTACAAGTTCTGTCACAGTAACAACTAACGCAAGCAGGCTAATAAAAGAAAGACTTACTCACGTAAATATCTCCTCTGATGGATCGCGCCGTGTGTCACATCGTGTCCAGAAAGGACAAGTAGCCCAGATGAACTTGGAAAAGAGAAAGTCTCTGCGCTTTGTTTACGGTGATGTGGGCGGTTCCGTTTGGCGCGCGCCCTCACGTGGCGATTACACTATGAAAAGCGAAAGCATCTCGTGGGCGTGATCTAATTAAAAATAATGAAGCAGACGGGAGAGACTGAACATAGTGTTGGTTTCATACGGATTACTTCATCAGAGAATGTTTGTTTTCGGCAAGAGGGGCTTCATCTAAAAGTATAAATATCAAGCTTTCTATAGAACTTACGTGTGGAGACCGAGACTGCTGAATGCGCACCCTGTTTATTTTCTTTGTTTTGCAAAATCATAATGTTTTGTTGATATTGTTTTTGTTGATATTGATCAACACTTCAACCAGTGTACATGACTCCATCCTACAGCCAACGCCCAAGACATCACTTCCAACGACCACGAACTTCCAGCCAATCAGCAACCTTGGGAAACCCCCTTCCTGGAACGACGTCATCCAAGGGAATCCCTTACCACAAAGGCAACGCAAGTGAAACCTCCAGATTCTAGCTGAACTGGTGCATTTAATATAAAGTTAATAACCTCATTGAGAAACTCAATGCAAGGGTTAATTAAATGATTGATGGTTGTTCAGGTCTAAGCAATTGCATATACGTATGCTATAAACTTGGGATTTCATACTTTCACTCTTCTAAACTCATTCTTTCCTGATTTTCTCTCTTTCTGCAACTTGTATGAATGTGTGAATGCGTGTCTATGTGTTAGAGTAGTTTATGTGTCTTAGGTTTATCCAATAAATTCTTATTCGTATTGAAAAGAGAAGTATCTTGTGTTTTGTACTTACAAATTAAAGTATTAAACTGCCGACCTTGTTACCGTGGTAATAAATAGTAATTTCACTATATTTTTGATATCAGTATCCATTGCAGAGTTGATGTTACACAGCTCGCTCGGTGAATCGCTGGCCGAGTCATTGATCCGCCATAGAACGGAGATTCTGTTCAAATTCCCAATAAAACCTTAAACGATTCCCTTTGAGCTAAATTGACCTGTTTCCTTTACACACAGAAAACGTTATGTTGATTTACATTTTCAAAGACACTTTTTTTATCGAAAGGGCATATGCAAGGAGGCATGAATGATCATGAATAATAGTGGGATTCACACCTGAGAAGACAAAGGCCCACGTAATGAGCTGCATAATGAGCCTTTCAGTCTGGTGTGTGTTTGAGAGGGAAGTGCTAGAATATGAGGACAACATACAACAAATGTATATATTTTTTGTTTGTAGTTTATTTAGAATATATTTAACTATCACACAAAGTAAGTCGAGATTCACTTGCAGTTATTAGGAACAAACAAACAATTAAACAACACAAGAGTCTAGACCATACCTGTCAAGTTTTGGATTTGAAAATAAGGGAAATTTTCCGGCGCCCGCCGCGAGCAGTCCCACCACCCCAACCAAGCTCCAGTATCCCTTACATTTTAAGACAGGTGACAAGAAAGCTAAAATCACCACTTGTCAACCACTTATAAACTACAATTGGCTTTATGCACAGCTGCACTACTTCCTGAACTTCAGGCAGCTCCTTTGTTTCCTGTCTGCCATTATTGGACAAACTGATTAATCCAGGTGATCAGTTTGGGGAACCAGCGGGAAAGAAGGGTAAATTACGGGACTTTCCCGGCCAAAACGGGATACTTGACAGGTATGGTCTAGACATATCTAAAATATTCAAAACTGCGGCAGGAAACTTAAACACAGGAAATGAGAGACAGCAGAAACTGCACAAGAAAACAATTGGACAGCATTGGTACAGCAGTACAGCAAGAATTTTGTTTTGTTTTTTACTATTTAAAATAACTGGATTCTATTTAAATATATTTTAAAATGAAATTTATTCCTGTGATTTCAAAGCTGAATTTTTAGCATAATTTCTAACATTATCATAACATTTTCATAACATTATCCTTCGGAAATCATTTTAATATTCTGATTTGCTGCTCAAAAATGCTTTGTATTTATTATTATACAGTACAACAACAACATCTGAAAATCTAAATTATTATTAAGCACATTATAAACTAGTTTGAGCAGATATTTGCAGACAGAGTATTCAACAGTAAAGACTGGTCTAAGCATTTTTAGACATTATTTTTATATTGTCTAAACATTACTTTTATATCGTATTGTTTATGAAACATAAAACCATCCTGATGTCTTACAGATGCAGTGAAAGGTTGCCTGTCATATTCCAAAATGTTGCACTCCATTTCACACATTTTAGTCAGGAATTATAGTTTTGGAAAAGTCCAACTAGTAAATGTGTTCAAGTTTATGTCACAACAACACATTATCTAACGCCAATAAGAAACATTACTTACACTGTATAAGGGTGTACTCACACTAGGCATGGTTGCCGTGAACCGGGCCCGAGTACGACTTTCTGTCAGATGTCTACAGAAGAGTGAGAATTAACTGGGGTTTAAATCTAATGTTTGTTTCATTTGAATGGTGATTAGTGTTTCTATTAGTCGCGCTCTTATTATTAATCATTTGTCTTTCACTGCTGTGACACTCTTTTTACATGTTTAGAGTAAATAATAGTTTGCTGTTGATAGTTTCACAATTATTGTGTAATAGCCTGATACACTAAGAACATATTTTAATCTAACAGTTGAGAAATTTAAGGCTTTAACATTATAAACTCTGTGGTATTGCAACATGAGTTACAACATCAGTCAGAAGATAAAGAAGGAAGAAGAAGAAGGAAGGAAGAGAAAAGAAAAAAAAAACAGGAACAATCCCGACACACACACAGATATCAACAATCAACATATGAACCTCAACAATGGTGACAAAACATTCAGCTAATCAGATCCATTCTGGAAATCACAAGAAGCTGCGAAAAGACACAACAAAACATAAGAACAGCAAAAAATACAAAATAAATATATGAACCAAAGTTAGAATAAAAGAAAATAATAGGACAATACAACTGCATCACTTATTCATGCTGTGATGCATGCTGGGAGATTAGTACTATGGTACCCAGCATGCATTGCTACACCATTGTTGAGTTTCATGTGTTGATTCATGATGATACAATGATACTTTAAGAAAGTTATTTTATCCCAAGATTAAAAGTATCAGGAAAAAAGAGAATTTCAAATCAGGTATCAGTGTTTACTGGAGAGTTGGTAGCAATTATGATAGCAGTGAATACAGTATATGAAATAGGATTAAATAAAGCACTAATATGCACAGATTCAAGTTCAGCCTTACTATGTTTGGATGCACAACAGTCTGAATCCAGACAGGACATAGTCTTGGAGATCCTTCAGTTATTGTACATGATACATCAGGAAAAAAAGGTAGTTCAGTTCTTGTGGGTTCCAGCACACACAGGAGTGGCGGGAAATGAGGAAGCAGATCAGCTAGCAAAACAGGCAGCGGCAAAAGAAGGTATAGATATGCAAATTTTGTATAGTAAATCCGAACTTAAGTCAATAATTAAAAAAAAGATAACAGAGAAATGGCAATCCTATTGGGATAAAGAACAAAAAGGTAGGCATCTGTTCTCAATACAATCATTGGTAAGCAAAGGAAGGAATTCAAGAGGAAGTAGAAAGGAAGACTGTGTTCTTTCAAGACTAAGGCTGGGGCATACGGGACTTAATGCAACATTAAATATAATAGGAAAACATCCAACAGGGTTGTGTGATTGGTGTGGAGTCAGAGAAACAGTAGAACATGTTCTCATTCAGTGCAATAAATATGCTGAGGATAGAAGGAAATTAATTGAGGAACTTCAGAAAAAGGGTGTGCAGCATTTAACATTAAAAGAACTTTTAAATCCAGTAGGAAGTGATAATCTATTAGTAATATTTCTAAAAAGGACTCAGTTAATTCATAGAATATAAAGATTATTAGTATTATGGGGGTTAATATTAATTTTAGTAGTAATAGCAATATTATTATTATTATTATTATTATTATTTTCATCCCTCGTCCCTAGTCTGGAAAGGACCTGGGCTGTAGATGGAGGAGCTGAACACGCAGCAACATCGAAAGGCCGGGTCCTGAATAGTCTGGGATGAGGAAATTACAAGTCTCTGATTCATTGCTCACAGTAGATGGCGGTAATGCTCTATCTAAGAAGCGAGCCGCCAATAAAAAACGAGGAAGGAAGAAGAAGAAAGTTATTTTCTGTGGCCAAGATAAAATAGTTGATATAAAAATTATACTGCATGTTCGCTGGGCAAACAGATTAGTTAATGGAAAATACAGTTACTACTGGCAGCTGATATAAATAATTGTAATTAATCATTATTAATTGTAATTATTTATATACATTTCCCTTTGAGCTACATTCGCTACAGCAAACAGAAACTCAAGAACTACAACTGACTACAGCCACATCCTTAAATGAAATCAACTGAAGATAAAAGACATTAAATCTCTGAAGATCTCAGCAGGGCAGGATTAAACAACTCCACAAACAGCTTCACCAGCTTCACACATTACTAACCAGATCGACTTGAGTAGTGTTGCCATTAATTGGGCTCTTAACTCTTATTATAATTAGTTTGTCTCCACTGGCTGCTATGATGGTGTTTAACAAACATATTTGCAGTAGCAAACAAAGTGAGATCAGCTATTGATGTCTCTGTAGTCCTAACAAAACAGCCTGATTCATCAATGTTGTTTGACCATAACAATTGTGTAGTGACAACTATACATTGGCTGAATAAACCTGCAGCGCAGAATCAACAGTATCGCAGAACCACTTAACTACCAAAAAAAACCAAAAAAAAAAAAAAAAAAAAAAAAGCTTAATTGATGTTTAACGGCGGTTGGCATCCAACTTCAATGGTGCATTACCGCCCCCTTCTGTGCTGGAGTGTGGACCAGATTTGGACAGAGATAATTACTGTACCCCCACAATACTTTCCTTTTATTTTTTATTTTTATTTATTTATTTATTTATTTTTTAAGTATTTTAATTACATTTTCACTCTATATCCTATTAGCTATACCAGTGTCTTTTAGGAAGTGCAGTAAATGTGTTTTAATGTCTATTGATGATTTTCCCAGAATATCCTTAAGAGAGCGCCCTTGGACCCCCATTCCCCTCAAGTTATCTTTCAACTTTATCCTTTCTCTCTCATATTTTTTACACTCAACCACCACATGTTCCACAGTTTCATCACTATTACAAAATTCACATCTTCCAGATATATGTTTACCTATTATATGCAAGTACTTGTTTAATCTACAGTGTCCAATCCTTATCCTAGTTATGATAATTTCTTCTCTTCGATTCCTCCCAGTAACCCTCCCTGTCCCTGTTTCTTCCCTCCATCCCAATTTTCCTGCCATTTTTCCATAGTTTTTAACCAAATTATTGATTTAGCTTCCGCTTTGCTTATTGTGATTTGTATTTCAACATCTTCCTTATTACTAGCTTGCTTTGCCAAATGATCTACCATTTCATTTCCTTTAACCCCAACATGTGCTGGTACCCAAGTAAATTTCACCTTCACCCCCATCTGGCAGATTTGTGTATAACATTCAAGTACCTCATATACCAAGTCTTGTCTTGATTGTGATTTAAATGTTTGTAAACTTTTTAAAACAGCACTAGAGTCTGAACAAATTACAACCTTATCAGGTCTACTTTCTTCTACCCATTGTAGGGCCAGCCATATACCTGTTAGTTCTACCGTAAATATAGATAAATAATCAGACAGTCTTTTTTGCACCTTGATTCCCAATTCTGGCACTCCAAATGCAAGCTTAACTTTACTAACACACAAAGTCATCATAAATCAACACATGAAACTCAACAATGGTGGCAATAAAAAGTGTAATGTAGCAATGCATGCTAGATACCATATTACAAAACTCCCAGCATCCACCACAGTATGAATAAATTTAGCAGCTGAATTAAGCTATTATTGTATTTTATTCTAACTTTGGTTTATGTATTTATTGTGTATTTATTTTTGTGTGTCAGCATTGTTCACCTTTTTGTGCTCTTTTTTAATTAACCTTCAGACTGATGTTTTAACTCGTGTTGCAATAGCACATGGTTTATAATGATAAAGCCTGAAAATACTCAACTACTAGATTAAAATAATCTCAGTGTATCAGGCTATTACACAACAATTATGAAATCATCAACAGCAAACTATTATTTAACACAAATGTCACAGCAGCCAAAGACTAATAATTTAAAAATAAGAGTTAAGAGCCCAACTAATGGAAACACTAACCACCATTATGGTGAAATTATAAATGAAAAACATTAGATTTAAACCCCAATTACCCCAACTTAGTTAAAGTAAGTCAAACATAACATAATGTTAAAAGTGTCAAGAGCCCAACTAATGCAAACACTGACCACTATAATGGTTGGTTAAAAAATGTGATTTTCTCCTTTGGTGATTCTGCTTGTTAACATCAGGTGTCGTCAATAATGGTCAATCATTAATTAATTAATCACTAATTATCTCATTAACTTGAACTCTGCTTCAGTGTTAATTTGACACTCTTCAGTGTTAAGCCGGGCTCACACTACAGGATTTTTAATTTTTAATTATTATGATCTGGTTGCAGTGCACACATACACTCTCAGAAAAAAAGGTACAGCACTGTCACTGGGGCAGTACCCTAAGGTACAAAAGTGAAAAGGTACCAATATGTACTTTCA
>NW_026128550.1:15152-80596 GCF_022985175.1 Labeo rohita
CTTATCAGATAGTCACCGTGGCAACTAAGCCCTTTTGGGGTGTTCGTTGCTTTGGGGGGTTGTCTTCAAAACTCCAGCATATAGCTGGGTTGTTGGTTTTAAAGATTATTTGTTAAATGTAACAAATAACTGTATGTCTGATTGGTCCAGATGCTACAGCAGCCAGAGAAAAACTAATATTAAAAAGTCAAGGGTCAAGCGCCCAACTAAAGCACACACTGACCACATTAATGGTGACTTCAAACAAACCATTCAACATCTAAACCTCTGTTCTCAATAAAAACTTTTTTAGACATATGACAGAAATGAAGTCAAACTGGTTAGTAATGAGTGAAGCTGCTGATGCTGTTTGTGGAGTTGTTTAATCCTCCTCTGCTGAGATCTTGAGAGATTTAATCTTTTATTTCAGTTGATTTTATCTAAGGCTGTGACTGGAAGTCAGTTGTAGTAATTATAATTTGTTTTAATAAATTATTTCTTAAATGGGAATTTTTGTTTTGATTAAATCTATATCTTTTTGTTTAGATCAAAACTAGAATTTAAATTAATTGACAAGAAAAATATACTTTCGTGCCAGGTTTTATAAAATAATTTTCATAGAAATTTTGTTTAGTGCAATTTATTTATTTTTCATTGGCTCAAGTTATAAAATATAGATGTGAACCATTACCCTACATTTTTGTAATTGGATGAATGAAAACATTTTTTCAATCTAATTTTTTTAACTGGATGAATGAAAACATTTTTTCAGTGTGTTAACGTCAATAACGTCAATAACCAATAACGTCCTCCTAAAGTCATATTGTGAACGTTATTATATGACTAAAAGAGGACCATGTGAGAACGTTCTGTTAATGTCCCAAATGTCCTCTTTGTAACGTTCTTATGTGACCAAAAAATAACCAAAATGGAACGTCCCCCTAAAGTCGTATAACGAACATTGAGTACCACCACTTTCGTAACCAAAAGAGGACGTTTTAGGAACGTCTCCAATGTTCTGTAAAGGTTAGGGACATTCGTCACCTTTAGAGAACTTTTAGGGAACGTTGCGAGAACGTCTCCTTCTACGTGGGATGGGCTGCCATAGACTCGTGCAGAAGAAGAATAATAATAGGAACGCCAACGGGTACAATAGGTGCCATCGCACCTTCTGTGCTTGGCCCCTAATGATTAGATGGAGATGGAAGACCTGTGTAGCAGCATGCGGTAAGGAATATTCTTCTGTTCATGAAATATAATTTTACGCAAAGCCTTGACTTCATATCTGGGAGATAAATCAGTAAATTCAAGAAAAATCAAAGGCTTCTCTTATCCTGTGCAAATGCACCACATGAAATTCAGGTGTGTGTGTGTTGCATCACTTTAGTATATGTGCTGATGTAAAGGTTTGTGCACAGTTTAAAGGTTTGACATGTAATTGTGTGACATTGTTATTAACTGAAGGCCTTCGACCAACAAAGCTAGCAAATTATTTGCTTTTGTTTTTATTTCTTTTTGGTATATACTAGCATTTGTATATAAAGTATTTAACCTATAGACCAGTGGTGGCGAATGTCGGTCCTGGAGAACCGCAGCCCTGCAGAGTTTTGCTTCAACCCTAATCAAACAAACCTGAACAAGCTAATCAAGATCTGAAGTATTACTTGAAAGTTTTAATTAGGGTTGGAGCTAAACCCTGCAGGGCTGCGGTTCCCCAGGACTGGAGTTCGTCACCTCTGCTATAGACAATAAAACTATACCTAATTATAACCAAGACGCCGGTCTGCCAAAAGACTCTAATTTATAGAACTGAGCAAAACAGACCACAGAGAAGTCTTCTGAGGCCTATTTTGTAAGTATGAAAATTCAGATGCTTATGAGATAGGACAGATTTGACTTTCTTTATCTAACCTGAGAATAAACAAAATAAGGTAAAGGGTGCAGGAAATGAAGCACCATAAAACAGATGGTATGCACTGTCATATGAAATTGTAAAAAGTTATGCTGATCAATCATAGGCAGAGTAAGGCTAAAAGCAGTCAAATCCATTAACTACGAACATCATAAAATCATCTTTTTAGACATGGGTGTCATGTAGGCTAATAATATTTTTCCCTTGGTGCCTGATAAAACAGACAAAAACAAAAAGAAAACACAGTATGATCGTACATGAGAAATCTGTACATCTTGCCACCCAAACACACCACCCATATTACACACAGTTCACATTTTAACCTCTTTTAAGTATATTAATCAACAATGAACAGTATACACAATATACAGGGTACAATACTTTTCATACTATATATGTGAACACACTTTAGGATTATAAAATGAACAAAACTCACTCTTATTCGAGACTCTGGATTTTCAATCATGTGGAAATTGGCATATGCAATCTCACATCCTGAATCTCCCCTCTTAACAGCATAAAACACAACAATTACTGCATGTTCTTCTACTTCTATACGTGCTATATACTGCGTTATTTTACATAATAACAGCGTTCAAAACATATTTTGAATTAATTTACACTCAATCTCTGTTGAAGTAGGCCTAAATCCCCTCCCCCATCTGAGATCTCTCACGTGCAGCAGCAAAACACTTTGATAGACAGCGAATTACATCATCCACTCATTGCATCCACACAACAGAAACCACCACGGGTCCATGAGTCCTTGGATTATATCCAATTAACAGTTTTATCAACAATTTTCTTCTCACTTTTAACTGCTGCTTCTATCTGTGCTCTCTCCGTTCCCCTCTGACTCACTCTCATGCACGTACTCTTAAAGGGGACAGCGCCTGTAACTGCATCACTGAGAAATCTTAAAAGGGAAAATTACCAGGGGAATTAAATACTGGGTTACTCCTGCCACGGTTACATTAACGTGCGTCGTAGTCTATGAGTCAATAGGTCTCACCATCGTACAGTCTACATGCATGTCGTACTCAAGTTTATTAGATCCATGTTGTACAGTGTGGTCAGCAATAATCTTATAAGACTGCTAAAATTGTGCAGTGTGTAGAAGGCTAATCCAGTTAATCCAGTGGTGGAGTTGCAGATTTCCTTTTTGACACCTGTCTTTCCAGTTACATCAAAATCTTTAACCTGGGCTACGAATAGAGGGATCAAATGTGGAGGAGCCATTTTCTGAAATCTGTGACCTGTGAGATGAGCTGAATCAGCATAGCTAAGTGCTGATTCTTCTAAACAGATTATCAAATCGATCTTGGTGCATATGACTTTGATAAATGCATGCTCAGTTGTTAACAAAACATTCATTTTGAATGATTTTTATGTAACACATGCAATACAAAACACATCAATACAGAAACATCAAGTGACTTTTTGACCTTTACTTCGCCATGCACTGGTTCCACTGACAACAAGGACTGTAGAAGATCTCTTTAGCATATGATTGTCCCCACTAGGCAGCAACAGAAGAGTAGCTGAGGAGACTGTGGTCCCATTTTGGAGGAATTATTTGGAAGATGTTGAAGGTAAGTGATGTTTACATTCATCATGGAAAAGCATGTTCAGTAGGGTTGGGTGCCATACAGATTTTAACCAGTACGGTACAGTACGATACCTGTAATTAGATGTCTAACTTACCTTTTTTCGGTACTTTACTCTGTGTAATAACAAACTACTACAATCATTGTTTTTTTTTTTCAGAAATCCTTGTGTTTTAATTAATCTCATAATCAAATGAAAGCATAAACGTATATTTATTTTTAATTACATGAAAATTAAACCCTTTTATTTTCTGGCAAATAAACAGAGTGAGCTGAGGATCGGCCTGGAGCCAGAGCCTCATGTCATGTCTGACCAGGTGCAGCTACATCGCACACGACAGTGGATATTACAGTGGTGTGTGAGGGCACGGAGGAAAGTCCCGCCCAGGGTGAGTCACTATTGAACTCAGAGGATAATTTGGATTTATATAGTGACATGCCCTGAATTGTCTGCTTGTCCTGTCCTGACCATGGAGGTCATGATTGAACTAACCGTATATATTGAACTGTGAGATATACTGTGTGTATATATATATATATATATATATATATATATATATCAGGTGCATCTCAAAAAATTTGAATATCACAAAAAAGTTTGATGATTACAGCTTACAGCTCATGAAATCCAGTATCTCAAAATATTTGAATATTTACATTTGAGATTTATTAAATGTCCATCCCTACAGTATAAATTCCGGGTATCACTTGTTCTTTGAAACCACACTAGACCTCCACAAAGAGATTAAGTCACAGAAGGTCATTACTGAATGGGGTGGCTGTTAACAGAGTGCTGTATCAAAGCATATTAAATGCAAAGTTGACTGGAAGGAAGAAATTGGGTAGGCAAAGGTACACAAGCAACAGGGATGACCGAAATCTTGAGAATACTGTCAAGTAAAGCCGATTGAAACACTTGGGAGAGCCTCACAAGGAGTAGAATGAAGCCGGAGTCAGCGCATTAAGAGTCACCACGCTCAGACGTCTTCAGGAAAAGGGCTACCAAGCCACTTCTGAAACAGAAACATGCCAGAAGCATCTTACCTGGGCTAAGGAGAAAAAGAACTGGACTGTTGCTCAGTGCTCCAAAGTCCTCTGTTCAGATAAAAGTAAATTTTGCATTTCATGTTGAAATCATGATCCCAGAGTCTGGAGGAAGACTGGAGAGGCACAGAATCCAAGCTGCTTGAAGTCCAGTGTGAAGTTTCTTAAGTCAGTAATGATTTGGGGTGCTGTGACGTCAAGAAGGGTCTGACTGCAGACATGCACTTGCATTTTCAGAAGTGCACTCTCAGACAACAGCACTTCCTGAAGTCTTTTTTTGATTTGTATTTTATTTTATTTATTTTTTTATTATTTTTTAATTGAATCTCTCAACATTTTACAAGTGTAGTCAGGTGGTGAAGACAAGAAATAAGAAACTAAATTACAATGTCACTCGCAATCGCCACTTGCACTCTCTGCTACCTGTGACATCACTTGCAATCCACACATATGGTGTGTGTTGCCAATGGAGACAAGACGCTGTGGTGGTTAAATGATTAAAACGAATTTAATAGCATAACGTACAGGGTCCTGCAAGTCATCTGTAGGAGATAAAGACAAGATCCGCAAATCCGTGGCCACAGAACAGCAGAATATAAACGCAATGCGCAAAGTCTCTGGTTAAGCGTTTTCCTCCCGTAGAAAACCATAAACACTTAATATGGCTTAATGTATTAAGATACAATAAGTGCCATTTAAAAATCTAATTTCATATATAGTTTATTAAATTAATGTACTTCAGACTGAATTCAGTATAAACCTTACTGTTGACAAACTATATACCAGCAGATTTGAACGCACTATAAGAAATGCATTAAGTGATATTAAAAGGACCAACTCAGTATAGGCAAGCAGGCATGCCCAGAACGCAATGCGTTAAATAGACGTTTTCCTCCCGAATGAAGGATCTCAACGTTTTCCACATTTTGCAGAGGAATACACTATATACATATACATTATATTAATGAACTGTATATCGAATTTGATCTTTTAATATCTTAATACATTAAGCCATGTTAAATGTTAATAGTTTTCTACGGGAGGAAACCGCTTAACGAGACACTTAGTGCATTGCGTTCATATTCTGCTGTTCTGTGGCCATTGTCTTTATTTCCTACAGATGACTTGCAGGACCCTGTACGTTTTGCTATTAAATTCATTTTAATCGTTTAACCACCACAGTGTCTTGTCTCTACTGGAAACACGCACCATTTTTCAAGTGACTTCGCAGGTAGCAGAGAGTGCAAGTGACGATTGCGAGTGACATTGTAATTTAGTTTCTTTTTTCTTGTCTTCACCACCTGGCTACTGTTGTAAAATGTTGAGAGATTCAATTAAAAAATAACAAATAATTAAAATAAAATACTAATTAAAAAAAGACTTCCGGAAGTGCTGTTGTCTGAGAGTGCACTTCTGAAAATGCAAGTGTGTCTGCAGCCAGACCCTATTGGTGATATCTGCTGGTGTTGGTCCATTGTGTTTTATCAAGTGCAAAGTCAATGCAGCTGTCTAACAGGAGATTTTGGAGGAATTTATGCTTCTATCTGCTGACAAGCTTTATGAAGATGCTGATTTCTTTTTCCAGCAGGACTTTAGCACCTGCCCATAGTACAAAAAATACTTCCAAGTGGTTTGCTGACCATGATATTACTGTGCTTTTATTGGCCAGCCAACATGCCTGACCTGAACCCCATTGAGAATCTATGGGATATTTTCAAGAGAAAGATGAGAAACAGTCAATCCAACAATATACAGATGATCTGAAGGCTCAATAGTGCCTCAGCAGTGCCACAGGCTGATCGCTTACATGTCACACTTTACTGATGCTGTAATTTGTGCTAGGAGCAAGTCATTTGCTGTAACGTGCTGTCAAAGTCAAAGTCAAAGTCAACTTTATTGTCAATTCTGCCATATGTACCGGACATACAGAGAGTTCAAATTGCTTTACTCTCAGACCCTAGGTGCATACACGTAACATTAAATACAAAAGGTAGAATTAGAAGTGCAAATAAATACAACCAAGTATTGAGTGCATAAATGAACATACTTTAAAGAACTTTTCTGTTTCGCAAATCCGTTTTTTAATTGATCTTAGGAAATATTTTGAGATACTGGATTTTTGACTTTCATGAGCTGTAAGCTCTAATCATCAAAATTAAAACAAAAAAAACCTTTGGAAATATTTTACTTTACATCAGGGTTCCCACGCTTCTTGAAAGTACTTGAATATCAGACACATGGATTCAAGGCCTGGAAAGTACTTGAAATAAATCTGAAACAAATTTAGTTTAGTAGAATGGTGCTATTTCAAATATTTTCCTATATGCGCAGTCAAAGATTAAATGAAACAGTGTTAGTGATTGGGGTGGAGATGGGGCAGAGCGAGTGAAGTTATTTATTTATTTTTTTTATATGCGCACACTGCACAAATATATAGTTACCATTGTTTGCACATAATAACCACTCTCCTACACTGTTTCTTTATTTTGTCAACAGCAGAATTAATATTCATCCATTTCTGGATAAATATTATATATAAACTGTTGTGTTGTGTGCTGTGTGGATGAGCTGCATTGATTATAATAGAAGATTGTGATGGCCGAAGGAGAGAGACAGATTTATTGATTAAGGGAGTTTGCAAATGATATTGATTTAATACAACAGTTCACTAAACAAGAAGTTAATATTAAGTGACTTGCATTGTCTGAACTCTATTGCCTGATTTTGCTCTATATCGTCAACGAAAATTGTTTCAAACAAATCGCCTATGGGCACAAACCCACCTTCGCTGGACCAGACAGGAGTGGCAAAAAGTGCTCTTCACTGATGAGTCACGGTTTTGTCTCACCAGGGGTGATGGACGGATTCGTGTTTATCGTCGAAGGAATGAGCGTTACACCCTGGAGCGGGATCGATTTGGAGGTGGGGGGTCTGTCATGGTCTGGGGCGGTATATCACATCACCCTCGGACTAAGCTTGTTGTCATTGCAGGCAATCTCAATGCCTTGCGGTACAGGGAAGACATCCTCCTCCCTCATGTGGTACCCTTTATGCATGCTCATCCGGACATGATCCTCCAGCAGGACAATGCCACCAGCCATACTGCTCGTTCTGTGCGTGAGTTTCTGCATGACAGCAATGTCAGTGTTCTGCCATGGCCAGCGAAGAGCCCGGATCTCAATCCCATTGAGCACGTCTGGGACCTGTTGGATCGCAGGGTGAGGGCTAGGGCCATTCCCCCCAGAAATGTCCAGGAACTTGCAGGTGCCTTGGTGGAAGAGTGGGGTAACATCTCACAGCAAGAACTGACAAATCTGGTCCAGTCCATGAGGAGGAGATGCACTGCAGTACTTCAAGCAGCTGGTGGCCACACCAGATACTGACTGGTACTTTTGATTTTGAGCCTCCCTTCATTCAGGGACACATTGTGAAACATTTTTAGTTTATGTCTTATGGTGTTGACTCTTTTAGTGTTCATACAAATATTTACACATTAAGTTTACTGAAAGTAAAAACAGTTGAAAGTCAGAGGACGTTTCTTTTTTTGCTGAGTTTATATAGGGAGCTATACAGGTTATGGCACATTACACAAGTTTTTACTTTTTAATGCCTCCAAACGGCACAGTTCTCACTTCAAAAAAAGGATTTCAAATGCCTTCACTCTATTTTGATGTAAAATATTGCATTTAAATAGTTATTTCTTTATTTATTAATTCTAATGGAAAAATTTGCTCATTAAAATTGTATAAATATTCCATAGTATCATAAAATTACCTCAAAATTATAAAATAATCATCAAAAAATATTATTAAGCAAAAATGTATTACATTGATTTTCCTGGAAAACAAAGTTAAATTTCTAGGCTTCGGTCACTTTTGACCGCGAAGGAGCCAAGTGTGACTCCTAAACGAAGAGGCCCAGAGGGTTAAAAATCTACATCAAAAAACTTTCTTTCGTTGCATTTTTCATGCTTTAGATATCATAAGAAATTATATATCAGTTGAAAACTTAAAATCTTAAAATTCATGATTCGAAAAGCATTTTAAAATCAGACACTGCATTATTATTGAAAGTGTATATTGAAATAATATTACAAAATATTTTAATTCATGAATTATAAAAAATTAAGTTTGAATAGTGCATTTTCACGTCTATGTTCAAAACTGGGAGTGACAGTTTAAGGGTTAAAGCTTAAAAAATATTGTTTACCGCACTAGGAAAATACCAGACTGGCTCCTCACAGCAGTGCAGGCTTCAGTCCGGCCCCTCAAAGCAGCAGTTCAATTAAGTACGCTCTTGGTAGTGAAGATGTTGATGTGGAGGGTTTCACTAAACATCTCTCTGACTATCATGTGCAAGAAACATGTGACCAGCGTGGTGCAAAAGTATGGGGAGCAGTTGGAGTGCTCACCACATTGAAAATCATTATCGATTGAATAGTCTTTCAGGCCAAGACAGACAATCTGTGGATCCACCAGCAGCATCTCCCAAAACATTGACTGCTCAGTCACCTGCATACATTGAAGAGCAGCAAGGAGCTTCACAAGCTACACTTCACACTCCACCACTGAAGCCTCCAGAAGTGAATTGGACAAGTTTTCTCCCCAAGCAGTTCTGCCGAGTGATCAAACCAGCAGACCAGTAGTGGTCTGACAGCACAGGACGACTGAAGCAGCAGTTTTCCCAAAACTGGTTTCCTCCACCAAGTAAGCCTACTACTTCACCACCTGATCCAGGCAGGTACTTCAGGCATAATGAGGAGTGGGCAAGACGGACTATAGACTACCTGGCGGACTGTGAGCTTCACAAAAACAGATGTGCCCTGACCCAGCTGTAAGTGGTTTATGAGCAGCCACCACCTTTTTGCCCTCTGGCACAGTGGTTTGAGACCATCCATGCCAACAAAACTCTATGTCACCTTGATGAGCTAAAGGGATGTCATAACATCAACATATGGTAGCATCCTGAAGCTCGATTCTACCAAAAAAGTACATGTGTGCGTGTGTATATATATGTGTATATATGAGGAGTTCAGATGCAAAAGCCTCTAAGTGCCATTTGAAATTTTCTTCTAAAAATCACTAAAAAGTTTGCTGGTGGCATTGCGGGTACTACTACCTGGATGACTAATGTTGGCAATGAGTTGGGCCAGAGGGTCCTCTTCTCTGGAAAGCTTTCATCACCACCAGTGCCCTTTTATTCCAGGTAAATTGAAATTATAAGACAATATCATGTGTATATTTAAGTAGTCTTGTCACAATACTGGAATTTCTAATTTCTAAACAATACCTAGAACATCATCAAATACCATTTTTTAAATGACAGGAGAAAATTGCCACAAAATTAAAGGCAAAAACTGTGAACAGATTTTGGTCAAAAGTAAATATTAGACAACTGCAAAATGATTTACCTATAAGTTTAAACTTTTTCTTAAGCCTGGTAGTTCTAACAGGTAGATCTATCAGGTAGATCTAACTACCTACTGCCTCATGGTACCTTTTAAGATCAACAGGATCACTATCACTGTTGTGATCCAGCTTTTGCTCACATGGTGTTGACCTGGGTTTAATATCTGTTGTATTAAATCTCTTTCGTTCCAAAGGGTCTAAATTGTCAGTTGTTTTTGTCATTGTCGTTTGTGAAACCAGTGATTAAACTGTACATTGAAGGGTCAATCTGAAATTACAAAATAGTATAATATTTATAGAATTCAGAGCCGGTGTTGTCTTGTAAGAATTAAACTAAATAAAAAAAAACCCTTCAGCTTTGATGAATAGGTTCTCCAGATGTTTGCCATTTCATAGCTGTCTATATAAAATGCCCACTCTGCTGACTGAAAATTAAAGTACTGTACTGACAGCAACAAACAGGCATCGATGACCTGCTGACAATAAGGTTTACATGAAGGTGTACATATTGTGTTTATTATGCATAATTAAGTCAAATCGCTGTTTAGTTGTGTACCTCACTCTCGAGCTCCACATCTGCCTCGAGCAGACAATCCTCAAGCCTCTTCACATCATCAAAAAATATGATAAAATGATGAAGAATTGTGAATTAGGAGTTTATGTGCAAGAAGCTCTAGTGCTAACTCCTTCAGGTGTGTTCAAGTTACTTACGTCAGAGCAACTGTACCTTCTCTTAATTCAATACACAAAAAGGTTTTTTAAAGGGTTAGTTCACCCAAAAATTTAAATTAGCCCATTATTTACTCACCCTAGGTTTTACTCCATCCTAGGTTTGGATGACCTTCTTCTTTAGACTAATACAATCAGAATTACATAAAGAAATGTCCTGCGCTACACCTACATCAGCCGCCGCTTTGTTACTACTAAATTAACAATGCTCAATGCAGGAGCCATCTTAATTTAAGGAATCACATGGTTACACAGATCACATGATCAACCAACTACAAAATGATCAAAACAAAATGTTAAACAACAAAGTTTCACATATGACTGAAACGTGTGCCCTCTTTTTCAGTTAAGTATTGATTTTATCTCACACTTTGAACAGTGTGCGGACTTTCTTGAAGTGTTTCTCCTGTAAATCTCACACACATTTCTACAAAAGCAAAGCTAATTATTCTAAAACATTTGTCTGTATTTGATTATTGGTAGCAGTTGTATTTTTATCTTGAAGCTTTTTCTAAAATTTGTCTATTTCATAATGAATATTTGTCATATGTTGTGATATGAATGTGATGGTATAAACAATTGAATGTGGTATGAAATTCTAATAAGATGGGCCTTGACAAAAAAAAATGTCGTAATGACATTTTTTTGTTCAATGATCCAAAAGAAATAAAGTATGATCTAACACTCTATGGAGATGAAATGAAGACCCTCCTAGACCAACTTGATCAAGTAATTATTTAGCAACTTGATAAGTAATTATTCAGTGTTAAATCATCTAAATATATCTGTAACCTCTGAATGAGCATAATAGTGGCCCTTTGACGGTAAGCCCTAAGCTTCTGGTTGTATATATCATGCATATAAGTTTTTCTGTGTTTTTCAGGGTTCTGATGTGCTTGCTCAAAGAAAGGCTACAGCTCTCAAAGGTCTACTTTTGTTTATGAGGGTCTGGAAAAGTCTGGAAATTTCCTGAAGACTTGCTTGGTAAGTGTGCTATCAGTCTTTTATCAGCATATACACTCATATACAATCCTGTAAAGAGAAAACAATTTGGCCTGGTGTCCGAAACCAATCTGTAAACTGCTCTGTAAACCAAACTGCAGGGGAAAGAATAGAAAGGAGGACACAAAGTATTGGCAAAAATGTATTTATTGAATAATCTTAGTTGAATGCTTCTCAGCGATAAGTTGGACAACACAAATTCAACAAGTGTTATATCCAAGAAAACAATGGAAAATTACTACGTGTGATTTTTGGGTGACCTATCTCAACAATATAAAAAGCTCTTAGTGGTCCAGCAGAATTCAATCAAATAAAAAATACTGCTTTTTTACTGCAGGACACAGACCCAGAAGACACTCACACAAAAGGGATAAAGATGGGGGTCTTAACTGTCATTGAAGATGACGTTGCCACCATCCATTCAAACCCAAATGTAAGGTGCCTGTCTGTAGCTCCAGGAGCAAGTTGTGCTGGATCAGGGGTGGTGAACTCCGGTCCTGGAGAGCTGCAGCCCTGCAGAGTTCAGATCCAACCCTAATAAAAACTCACCTGCCTGCAGCTTCCTAGTAACCATTTAGACCATGATTAGCTCGTTCAGGTGTGTTTGATTAGGGTTGAAGCAAAACTCTGCAGGGCTGCGGCTCTTTAGGACCGACATTCGCCACCCATGTTCTGGATAATGTGCAAGACCTGCCTACAGCTGTAGCTCTCCTGTTTGGCTTGATTTATGCCCTAAACCTAAAGCACTAAAAAAAACTTTTGAAACAGTTCAGAAAGTGTTTATTGGCCTTGCAGTGCTCTGCAAGAGTGCAGTCCTTCAAAAACAAATTGTTAAAGTTTAAGTAGCTGCAGTTCATATGACTAATCAAAAGTGCAAGCACTGATTTGTTTCTGTTTGTTCAGTAGCAGTTTTTGTAACACTAACATATGCCAAACACAGTTTTGAGTTTTAAGGTCAGAGATGGGAAGTTACCGTACGCAAGTAGATTTTTCTGGTATCAGTACTTTACTTCACTATTTATTTTTCTACTACTTTTTACTTTTACATTTTTACACAAATATCTGTATTTTCTACTTCTTACATTTTCAAACCAGACTCGTTGCTTTAGCTTTAATCAACATTTGGTGGATCACCATTCAATAACAAATCTCTAATAAATCATGGATTGGTTAGTCTTGACTGGCAATGCAATTCTGCTTGTGCGCGCTCCGCATCTCCGCCAAACGGTTTCTATCAGAGTAATCATTTCGAGTGACTCGAGAATGGAGTGGAAGCACCCGGGTGAATCAGACGCAAAACTACTGACCTGTTCAGGACTTCCAGTGCAGGTCAGTTTTATGTATAAAAAGGCTGCTAAAAGGATCGCGTCGCACCACGTCTTTAAAATTAGAACGCATAGTTTTCTATGAGTATACGCACACCGGTACATTCACTGTCTTTGACTGCCACCTACTGGATTTACAAGGTCACACCCGTCACTTCAGGTAATTTAAATAGCGGTGTAGCGGAGCAGCTATGGACGACGAAAAACTTATCAACGAAGTAGGGAAATACCCAGAATTATATGCAACAAAGTATAGTTTCTTTAAAGACAACATAAGGAAGTCATCAGCATGGAGGAAGATTGCCGATGTCATCGGTTACCAGGGAATACACAGCCCTGTATATTTATCTAGGACTATACAAACATTCAATGGCCACACTATGGTTTTCTTTATTTTCATCCAATCGATATTATAAATAGATTATAAACTGAAACCTGAACCTAAACTCATTGAAATTTCAAGGTGTTTGGTTACATTTTCACTCAGGTTGGCTAGCTAACCTTGGCTAAACTATTTTGCTACCATGTAACATAGTTGCCTAGTAACAGATAGCCTACAAAAAAACAGTAACAGACTTATCATAACACAGATTCTTTTTATTGATTAACGTTAAAAAAAAAACTTAGCTATTATCAATTAAAATAATATATTTAGAATAATATTAATAATAAATTTAGTTAAAAGTTACCCATCTTACAGCTCAGAATTTCATTGGAAAATGAGCTTGCGTGTCCGGTGTGCGATACCTCGAGTTGTCCTAGGCGCTGCGCTTCTCATTCGGTGTGCGACCCCTTTAAGAGTTGCTAGCAGTTTAATACATAACTAAGTAACAAAGACAAAACTACAGCAGCAGTACTATAAATTAAACTAAACTAAATTACTATCATCACTCAAAATACTCTATGTTAAAGGACATCATTATTATCTACTGTAAAGTTACAGTAGTAATTTAGCAAACAAATGTTACAAAACATCGTTTTGTAATACTTTCAGAGGGAGCTAGGGCAGATAACAACACAACCCTTACGAAAATTAAAACCAAAATCCATGGCTACTATAGTTAAACCATAAACTAACCATGAGATGTGTAGTAAAACTATGGTTGTAGTTAAATTAAAACAGATTCCGCCAAAAAACAATGAAACAAACAAAAAAACATGGTTACTATACTTTTACTGTAATAAACCATGGTTAATTTTGGTGAGAGAAAAATACGTGTTTATCATGAAATCTGATGATTACCAAAAAATTTAGGGGCGCAACATAGTGGCCAGTGTCAGAAAGCTGCGTCTCCACCAGAGGTCATGGGTCTTCCAGCAAGACAATGACCCGAAACACACTTTAAAAGCACTCAGAAATGGTTACAAAGCAAGTGTTGGAGAGTTCTGAAATGACCAGCAATGAGTCCAGATCTGAATCTTATAGAACACCTGTGGAGAGATCTCAAAACAGCAGTTGGGAGAGACATCCTTTAAATCTGAATGACCTGGAGCAGTTTGCAAAAGAGGAGTGGTCCAAAATTCCAGTAGAGAGGTATAAGAAACTCATTCATGGTTACAGTAAGCGATTGATTACAGTTAATTTTTCCAAAGGGGGTGCTACCAAATATTAATAGGGGTAGGGGTGCCAATAATTTTGTCCAGTGCATTTTTTGGGTTCTGTGTTGAATTGTATCAATAAATGTGATTTAAGAAAGCATTAAATTTACCTTTCTCATACATGTTGACACATTGTTACAACACTAATTTTATGTATTTAAAAAAAAAGATTCTAAGTAAAATATTTGTATTTATTAAACGTTGTTGCTTTAATTAATGTTTTGCAAGTTAGAACCTTATAATTCCAAGTGGAAAAAGACTTATTAAAGACATTTACATAATACATTTACATCACGTATTCCCTTCAGTTTATTGCCTAAAATATCTTTCTTGTTCCTAAATTCTTTAAATATTACAGCACCAGTACAGTCCTCGCATTGTTGCAAAGCAACGATAAACAAAAATGGTATTTGTGATATTCTTGTTTTTTCTTTTTAATGTCTGATGAACTCATGCCACATGATGAAAAGTTGTCATTACTGTTGCATATGAGAAACATCAAATAGCAAACAAAACAAAAGCAGAATGAAACCATGTTAAATGTTTATGCTGCACAGCATGGACTTTTTATCACCTTGAACCAATAAAAGACATATTTTGACAGCTGTAACTCATTCCCAAAAAATTTGGGACAGAGGCATGTTTACAACTGTTACATTAACCTTTCCTGTTCCTTTTACATGTTTTAATCATTCCCAAACTGAGGACAGATCTTGCTGCAGTTTTGCAATTGAATTTTTTGCCCAGTTTCACTTGATAACCTCCTCACCAGTCTGTGGTCACTGTTGTCTTTTTATACTCTTAACACGTTTTTAATAAACTAAATACGTTTTTAATAAAAAACATAATTATGGTCCATGGCACTGGCTCAGATTCTGTCTAAAGTACAAATCTTTGTGACTATGTAGTTCTCAATTTAGAAAAGCCAATCAGTTCCCACTTTAAGTGAACCACAGTTCCCAGTACACACAGTAAAAAACATAAACGTAAAAAAAAAACAGTGAAATCCATGGCACCACAGGGTGCCAAATGCTTACTATTAATGGAAATAATGGTTAAAGACCATTTTTGAAAAAATGGTCAATGACTGGCAGAAGCAGCTTCCAAACAAAAACGGTAAAATTAAAGTAAAATATCCTAAATTTTCTTTTTTCTTTTTTAATATAAAAGCAAGACAGAAGTTCTTCTCAAACCTTATATACAGTAACCTAAACAACACTCGCACTGTTTTTGCTACTGTTGAGAGACTAACAATCCCCCCCAAGTCAGATTCCCAGTGAAATGCTCTCCGACAGCAAATGCAATGAGTTTGCTTCCTTCTTTTCCAAGATCAATAATATCAGAAAGGTGATTAGCACATCCTCAAGTTATGCAGAGGTCACACAGATTTGACCGCAATTTCAAAAAGAAGTCACCATGTCTGTTTTTGAAGCAATTGATATCAAAACTTTGGAAGAAATAGTACAGCATCTTAAATCCTCAACCTGCAACCTTGACACACTTCCCACATCTTTTTTTCAAAAGTGTGTTTAACTGTTTAGAAGCAGATCTCTTTGAAGTGGTGAACACCTCCAAACTCCCTGAAAACTGCAGTTGTTAAGCCCCTTCTGAAAAAGAGCAAACTTGATAACACCATATTGAGCAACTATAGACCAATATCTAATCTTCCTTTTATAGGCAAGATTATTGAAATGGTAGTTTTCAATCAGTTGAACAACTACTTAAACTCAAATGGATACCTGGACAATTTTCAATCTGGTTTCCGACTGCATCACAGTACAGAGACGGCGCTTGTTAAGATAATAAATGATATTCGCCTAAATTCTGATTCTGGCAAAATATCAGTGCTGGTACTACTAGATCTTAGTGCTGCGTTTGACACTGTCGATCCTAACATTCTTCTAGAGAGACTGGAAAACTGGGTCGGGCTTTCTGGGATGGCCCTCAATTGGTTCAGGTCATACTTAGAAGGGAGAGGTTATTATGTGAGTATAGGAGAGCATCAGTCTAAGTGGACGTCCATGACATGCGGAGTCCCTCAAGGCTCAATTCCAGCGCCGCTCTTGTTTAGCCTGTATATGCTACCACTAAGTCAAATAATGTGAAAGAACCAAATTGCCTATCACAGCTATGCTGACGATACCCAGATTTACCTAGCCTTATCACCAAATGACTACAGCCCCATTGATTCCCTCTGCCAATGCATTGATGAAATTAACAGTTGGATGTGCCAGAACTTCCTTCAGTTAAACAAGGAGAAAACTGAAGTCATTGCATTTGGAAGCAAAGAGGAAGTTCTTAAGGTGAATGCACACCTTGATGCTAGGGGGTCAAACAACTAAAAACCAAGTCAGGAATCTTGGTGTGATTCTGGAGTCAGACCTTAGTTTCAGTAGTCATGTCAAAGCAGTAACTAAATCAGCATACTATCATCTTAAAAACATTGCAAGAATTAGAGGTTCTGGTTCCAGTCAAGACTTGGAGAAACTTGTTCATGCCTTTATCACAAGCAGGGTGGATTATTGTAATGGTCTCCTCACTGGCCTTCCCAAGAAGATCATTAGACAGCTGCAGCTCGTCCAGAACACTGCTGCCAGGATTCTGACTAGAACCAGAAAATCTGAGCATATCACACCAGTCCTCAGGTCCCTACACTGGCTTCCAGTTATATTTATTGATTTTAAAGTACTTTTACTCATTTATAAATCACTCAATGGCCTAGGACCTAAATACATATGAGCAGATATGCTCACTGAATATAAACCTAACAGACCACTCAGATCATTAGGATCGAGTCAGTTAGAAATATCAAGGGTTCACACAAAACAAGGGGAATCCGCTTTTAGCTATTATGCTGCCCGCAGTTGGAATCAGCTTCCAGAAGAGATCAAATGTGCTAAAACATTAGCTACATTTAAATCTAAACTCATCTGTTTAGCTGTGCATTTACTGACATAAGGTTTTTAACCCATTTTGTTGTGTTATAGGAACCAGCCTGCATGGAAGCGCTTTCCTCTGGGCTCATCTGGGTCTCCTCCCTTTCACTGCATGATGGTGTGAGATTTCCTGCACTGCATGAGTACTGATTTCAGAGTGTAGAATTATTTGCATTGTTCACTACACCTTTTTATTGTTGATGATTTGTATATTTGTGCACGTGTGGTGTGTGTTTCTAGGATGGGGGTCCGTGGCCCTGTGGCTTTCCTCTATTTCTCTTCCTGCAGGCCTGGTAAACCTGATATTTACGGAATGATGGGCCATGATTTTAATAGCTGATCTCAAGTTGGATCTTGTAAAGTTGTGACTTCCTTTTAAAGAAAACTATAAAATATACAATAAAGTTGATCTTATTCGAATGGAGATATTTTATATTGTCAAAAAAATTGTTGAACTTGAAGGTCACATCTCTGTTCCCTTTTTGTCAACAAGGAACTTGTGTTGCTGTGTTTAAACTATTTCCATTGATGTTAAACCCCAGTGGTATAGTCTGGGTATGGCTCGTTTTCACACACATGCAAAAACTAACTATCTTAACTATCACTGCATCAACAACTCCACAGTTACAGCCTTTAAAGAAAATGACATGCAGCATAACATCAACATTTGATTGTCTTCTCCTGGACTAAAGCTCACACTCTACTCTTCAGCACAATGGTAACCCACTAAAATCAGACAACACAAACCCTTTAAATCCCAAAAGAACATGAAACACTAACAGATCTGTCTAGATCACAGCATCTTCACTTAATACAAACCAGTCTGACTTTGTTTCTTTCATACAAAACTTCTTATTGAGAATTAACTGAGGTTTAGATGTTGACGTTTAATTGAAATTAATAAAGTTTGAAGTCACCGTTGTGGAGATAAGTATTTGCTTTAGTTGTGCTCTTGACCCTTGATATTTTTAAAAGCTTTCATTTAATGGCTGTAAATGAACAGTGTTGTTATGTTATGTTATTTATATAAAGAGATTTGACTTTAAAAAAAAGGTTTTTGTTTGGCACCCTGTGCTGCCAGTCATTTGACTGTTTTTTTGCCTTTTGTTTTACAGTCAAGTAGTGATGGGATTTATGGCTCTTTGAGGGGATCCGGATCTTGGCGATCCGTTCCTTTCAAAGAACCGTTCAAAAAAACGGCTCATTTGGCTCTTTTTAAATATTTAGTCAGTTTTAAGAAGCCAGCTTGAGGGCATCTCAGTTTATCCTGGAAATAATCACTGGAGGAATGATGAGGTGAGATTTGTAGTCAAATAGTTAAAACTCAGATATCACACACCAATATCTGAGTTTGAATTATTCTGAAATATTGATTATTACCTCATTTGTCATGTGTGGACTATATTCCATAGGGTTGCACAACATCCCTCTGCTTAGACAGTGACATCACTATTTTGGATTTACCTTTAGTACAAAGTGTGTGTATGTGTAAAGCTACGTTGACTTATGTTATTCATACAATACCTACTCACAAATAAACATCAAAAACAAAGCCGGCTGCAATGAATTTCTGTGCAAAACAGCTTTTACTACAAACACTTCCACACAAGAACATTGTTATCACACAAGAACATTTTGATAGAAAACAAAAAATATTTAAAGTTTTAAAATTAGGCAGTAGCACCCCTGCGCTGGGTGCGCCCCTCCCCCTATAACTGTTCTGTCTCGCGGAGGAGCTAATTTGTGTGCATCTGTGTGAAACACGCATAGGAAAAAAAGAACGACAGAAAGAACGGCTCCCCCCCAGCCGCGACTCGGCTCCCATCGTTCATGTTTATGAGCCGTTCAAAAGAATCGGTTCGTAGCAATTAATATAAAGAGATTTGACTTTAATTTTAAGGTTTTTGTTTGGCACCCTGTGCTGCCAGTCATTTGGCCGTTTTTTTGCCTTTTGTTTTACAGTCAAGGTTTGGGATGAGGTGCGTAAAAAAAATTGTTCAACATACAAGACTTCAGGATGGAAACATGACAAATGTCTTGTAACAAATCATATGAACAATGTCTTGATGTGTGGTTGTGACTCTTGGCCATTGAAATGATGCCTATTAGAACAATTGTGCGTTCCCGAAGAGGTAATGTGGCCACGACAATGCACATATTCAAAACAGTCTATTATCACAGCAACTCTACATCCAAATGCTTGCTATTGGCATTATGGCTTTAAGTATATGTCGCTCTGGCCACTCAAATAAAAAAGCTCCAACCTCTCATGAAGTATGCAAATTATGGAAACAGTGGAGTAAGAGACATTAAACCTAAAAGCCAAATCTTTCAGAGGTTTAGTCTTAATCTCATCAAAACTAAAATTAACTGTTCAAATTTAGAAAGCACAGACAAATTGCCGAAAGGTGATATAAGGCTCGCACAGCTGAAAAACCTGCATTAAAACTAAAAAGTTAGGGAGTCCAGTGTAAAAACTCTGTCAAGTCTTTGTTCTTCTGAAAAGACTCTTGGCTGAACTTTGTGTCAAGTGCTTTACTTCAAAGATCACCCAGCTCTGCTGTGGTGTGCTTGAGAACATCTTCCATCCCCTCAGTGAAATCCATGATTAGGTCTGTCATTTTGTATCTGCATACAATATATGGCAATAGGGAGAGTTAGGATTAGTTATTCAAATTCCTCTCCATGTTAATAATGACATGAATTGTTGTCTATTTCTACTTAGTAGTCAGCATTCTTACAAAGTTTCAGGTTACCTCTTCCCATTTACTTGCACATTCATATTTTTACATATTTTATACAACCAGGTGAGTCCAAGAGAATTAATTACGTATTGTGCAAGCCTAATTCAGAGTTTGCATGCATAATTTGTTGTAAGAATATCATCTGCCTTATCCAAATACTGCCCACAACTTATTAATACGATTACTTTGCCTTGTTGAACATCTCTGTGTTGTCCTCTTGCTCTGTGTTCTCAGCTGATTCATGGAGATCCAGCAAGACTTCTGCAGCTTCTGCGTGTCTATGTTGATCGTCTCTGGACTTCATCCTCTCCGTACATTTACGCTATGCTCCTGACATAGGCCTACATTTCTGATATCCGAGGTTACCTGTAGGAGCCCAGTCTACAGACTCAATATCATTTAAAGCACTAGGGCATCCTAATAAGACAAAAACACAGTAACAATAAGTCTCCCCCTGCAAAGATTTTGTAGTTAACTTTGCTAATGTTACATATTTTAGTTAAGTTACAAGAGTAAAAACTAGGGATGGGTGATATAGGCTTAAAAAATGTATCACAAATAATTTCTGGTATTATTTTGATAATGATATTAATGACGATAATTCAGGGAATCCTGTTTTTTTAGAGAAAAGTATCTTTACTATTTTTACCCAGCACAGTTGTGCTATATGTCAGTGCGCTAACCACACGACTATAGTGTGACGGTTTCAGAATAAACCGCTTGCGGGCAGTCTACCTAAAGGCATGCGACTCAGTTGCTCATCAGACTGGTGCACTGTAAAAAACAACCTATAGAATCTGCTCAATAAAATTAGGTAACAATTTGCACTCAGTTTGTTTGGGTAGATTCTATCCTATATATTTGAGTAAAGAATACCTAAAATTAACAGCTATGACAAACAAAAAAAAAGTAGGTAAAGTCTGCACAACAAAAAGCCCAGTGTTAAATGAGTTTATTTGAGTCCATACTCAAGAGTGTTAAAATGAACACTGAAGCAGTGTTAGAGTTAATTATGTAATTAAGTGATTCATTCAGTGATGATTGACCATTTTTTGAAGACACCTGATAAGCAGAATCACCAAAAGGAGAAAATCAAATGTTGTAACTCACCATTATAGTGGTCAGTGTTTGCATTAGTTCCCAGAATGGGCCCTTGACCCTTGGCCCGAAGTAGCAAATTTCTTTTTGAAATCGATGTACAATTGAATTTCTATAGTTGAGGTAGCCACTGTTACAATAGGCACTGACCAGATGGAGACATTTTAACTGAGGAAACTTGACAATAAACATACGATTGTTACAATATATGGTTTGTCTGTGTTCTTTAAACAATCTTGGGTATTTTTATTAGGATAAATTATTTATAATGCAATGCTAATCGACATAGCTTTTATAATACTATAAAATTGTATGATTTCTGCCTCATTCTGTGATATGAAGCCACATCTGCAAAAGGTTATTTCAAAGACTCGACGAGAGAAAAAGCATGGCAATAAATGATACCTCTTTTGGAAAACTTCCGAAAGCACAGAAAAGCTAACTTTATATAAACATAAACATTGCATATTTAAGTTATAAAAACTTAATGTTACCTTTGACAAAGTGGTCATTGCACACAAGCATAACCTGACTCCGCTCCTCCCAAACGCAGACGCAAGTTTTCAAGCCACTTTTTCCTACGTTTTTAGGTCAATTCCCTGACATTTTCCCCCTTATGGAAAACAACTTTTGTTTTTTTTCTCGGTTTCACCGATTTCAGCATCCATATACAGCGCAAAACATAGACATTTGAAGAAAAATCACCAGCTGCATTTTGCGCCACAGAAGTTACGTCATGTGCAAACAACCTATTATTATGGAAATTGGTAGAGAGCACAAACATTTAAAGCCTTTGGAATATTTCAGAAAATGATTTGTTTACACTCTATTGGCTTGCTTTAATTGTTTTGGATTCTTGTATTTGTTGCTTTCAGGACATAGAGTAATGGGAGACAGCAACTTTTCAAGCTTTGGAAAAAAGTTTGCCCTTTTATTATTACAGCCAAGCCAATGACGGACTTGTGTTGGGTTTGCCAGGAGAATAATGGTCTCTTTTCTGGGCATTTGTCAAGTTTGCACTGTAGAAGATGAAACTGTGTTTCACAAGAGAAGTATCTATTGACTGTTCACGAGGATCTTGCACAAAAAAATGGCCACAGAGGGCAAGAAATTGTGTGCTGAGAATGACAGCAAAGGCTTAAGCAGCAATCAGGCATGTAGTCGCAAAATCACTATGCACAACTCGTTTGACTATGCCCAGCAAGTCCACCTGCCAAGCAACCGCTTGCAGCAAGGACCAATTGATTTTCTAGGAAGTATGAGTTGTTTGGTGTCTGCTGTGAGAGACTTTCTTTCGCAGGGGATCTTCCTGGTTGATGAAGCCCATCTCCTTAGTAAAGGGTCAAATGTAGCGATTTCATACAGTGAGGAAAAATTTTTATCTGATCCCCTTCTGATTTTGTACGCTTGCCCACTGACAAAGAAATGATCAGTCTATAATAATAATGGTAGGTTTTTTTTTAACAGAATATTGTGAGAGACAGAATAATAAAAAAAAAAAAAAAAAAACAACAACAAAAAAACAAACAAAAAAAAAACATGTCAAATCTTGGGTCAAAACCTCAGCCAGGGCATTGAAAATGGGTCGTGGATGGGTATTCCAGAATGACAATGACCCAAAACACACGGCAACAAAGGAGTGGCTCAAGAAGAAGCACATTAAAGGAACACTTCACTTTTTTTTAAATAGGCTCATTTCCTAACTCCCCTACAGTTATACAGATGTGTTTAACCGTTTTTGAATCCATTTAGCCGATCTCCAGGTCTGGCGGTAGCACCTTTAGCATAGCTTAGCATAAATCATTGAATCAGATTAGACCATTAGCATCTCACTATAAAATGACTAAAGAGTTTCAATATTTTTCCTATTTAAAACTCGACTCTTCTGTAGTTGCATCGTGTACTAAGACTGGAACTATACTCTCATTCCGGCGCAATAATCAAGGAATTTTGCTGCCGAACCATGGGTGCAATGGTTCGTAACAACCTCCCCCAACCCTTGTCCAACGGCTCATCAAAATTACCGTCACAAGTCTTTTCTCTCTCTTTCCCATTACACTGTTGCATTCATTAAATTAGCTCAGTTTTGTTTTTAATGGGAACGTAGTTATATTTCTTTTCGTTTTTTTATAAAGTTAATTTAGAAATGTTTGGAACATTTTTTGTTTGTAAAATTAAGGTTTTTGCTTTAACGACCAAGCGGCCAGAGGCAGGCAGTGAGTTGATCACAGCCTATGTTTGATCAGTTTTGCCTTCCCAAATCATCACGCATATCAAGCATATCACAATGTTATTTTAAACGTTTAACTTAGAGAAATGCACGCTATTTTGCGCATACAATGGTTTGTTGGAGAGTGGAAGCCAAATGCGTTTTGGAGGACATGGAGGCGCCAGTGCAATCACTTGCAAAAAAAAATTAAATACGCCATAATATAAAAGTAAGCGTAAAATATCATCTGGAACTGTAAAGGGTCTAATTTTATGTGCGTGCACTCACATTATCAACAAAATGTTGTGCATTTGTAAAAATAAAGAAAACACACACGCTTTCTGATATCTCTGTGTTGAACAGGAGCGCTGCACAAAAATGAAACGAAACTCAGCAAATACTTGCCTTACAGTCAGGATAAATATATCTATAGAAAGCTTTAAATTATTACTTTACTACTTTAAAACAAAAAAATTAAAATCGAAAACAAAAACTCTTTCATTATAAAATCTGTACACTCTAAAAAAACGCTGGGTTAAAATAACCCAAATTGAGTTATTTTGGTAACCCAATGCTGGGTCAAATATGGACAAACCCAGCGTTGGGTTATTTTAACCCAACTTGTTGGGTTAAATCTTTGACCCAACACTTTGGGTTGTTTTATTTACCTAGACTATTGACAAAAAAAATACTACGTTGCTGGTTGACAAACAAACCTGAAATATTTAATAAAGAAAATAAACAATAATCAAAGAGAAGGAGGGTCGAGTTTGGCATCTATTGTTTTCAAAATCGTCTCCATCATATGTTGAAATGCCTTCGCCATGGCCGGACTTAACTCAAGATCGTCGCTAGCTTCAAAAAAGATTGTGGCCAAAAAGATTCCAAAGACATAATACTATGATCGCATAGCCAAAGCCGTGGGGTTGCGTTCTACATGAATGAAAAATTTAAGTAATTGGCTGATTGGAGTGGTAGCTTGTGAAAACCGCTGTTACTCCCTGTCCGCCATCTTGCGCCTCTGCCAAGAACCTCTTCTTTTAAGTAATGTTCTAAAAAAACACTCTAAAAAAACCTGGGTTAAAATAACCCAACGCTGGGTCAAATATGGACAAACCCAACGTTGGGTTATTTTAACCCAACTTGTTGGGTTAAATCTTTGACCCAACACTTTCGGTTGTTTTATTTACATAGACTATTGACAAAAAAAATACTACGTTGCTGGTTGAAAACAAACCTGAAATATTTAATAAAGAAAATAAACAATAATCAAAGAGAAGGTACACTGTAAAAAGCAACCTATAGAATCTACTCAATATAATGGGGTAAATTGAAGTAACAATTTGCACTCCGTTTGTCTATATATTTGAGTAAAGAATACCTGAATTTAACAGCTATGACAAACTAAAAAAAAGTAGATAAAGTCTACACAGCAAAAAGCCCAGTGTTAAATGAACTCTCGCGGGAGTTTATTTGAGTGTTAAAATGAACACTGAAGCAGTGTTAAAGTTATTGAGGTAATTAAGTGATTCATTGAGTGATGATTGAAAATTATTGAAGACACCAAAATGTTTACGTCACCATTATAGTGGTCAGTGTTAGCATTAGTTGGGCTCTTGACCCGTAGCTTTTTTAACAATAGCCTTTGTTCAACTGTTTAGTTAAACAAGCCAGACAAGCCAAAGAGCAAAAGTCATGCAGTGGTGATAATTCTGTTTTAAAATAAACTTAATTTCAGCCACTGAAATCATTTAGAGTTTTATATCCCTTATTTATTACAACTGCCTTGTGGTTTCACAGCAGAAAAAAAATGATAAAGCCTGAATTTTTGTTTACATTTTAAATGGACTTTTTACAAGCTCCTCCGATCAAAAAAACCTTTCAAAAGCTGTTCTTTTAGGCACACACAGACATCATGAATCAGCATATGAATCTCAAAAATGGTGACAAACAGCATATTCAGAAACAGATCAACTCTAAACATCACGGAAATCATCAGCTCATAATTTATTCATGCCACAATGCATGATGGGAGATATGGATGAGTTTTGATTGGCTACAACATACGTTTTTGTTGGTCACCATTGTTGTGATTCTCATGCTGATTGTTGATGTCTGTGTGTCTAAATCTAAAAATTGTTTATATTTTTTCCTGCCAAATAAATTTCAGAAACACCTGTCTGATTAAACCAACATAAACAAATTACAACTTACTCTGATCGCTATTTCATGACTTTGTCAAAGCATAATCAAAACCACAAAATCTCATTTCTTCTGGTTTGTCTGACTGTTGTAACTCAATTACAACACCCAAACAAAATCTAATATTAAGAAGTTACTGGTAAAGAGCTAAACTAATGCTAACACTCACCACTATAATGGCGACTTACAAAATTAGATTTTCTCCTTTTGGTGATTCTGCTTATTAACATCAGGCGTCTTTAATAATGGTCAATCATCACTCAATGAATCACGGAATTACCTCATTAACTCTAACACTGCTTCAGTGTTCATTTTAACACTCTTGAGTATGGACTCAAACTCCCGGGAGAGTTCATTTAACACTGGGCTTTTTGCTGTGTAGACTTAACCTACTTTTTTTTTAGTTTGTCTTAGCTGATAAATTCAGGTATTCTTTACTCAGACATATAGGATAGAATCTACCCAAACAAACTGAGTGCAAATTGTTACATCAGTTTACCCCATTATATTGAGTAGATTCTATAGGTTGCTTTTTACAGCGTAGCGCTTGGCTCGTCGAGTAGGGGGAGTGGCTTACTCTCTTAACTGTCACTTGATTGGATAAAATCAGTAACCCAATGTTGGGTTACACAAACACAACCCAACACAAAAACAACCCAACTAAATGACCCAACAGGCTTAACCCAGCAGTTGGGTTAAAAAAACAACCCAACATTTTTTAGAGTGTACTAAGACCGGCGGAAAATGTAAAGCTGTGATTTTCTAGGCCGATAAGATTAGGAACCACACTCCCATTCCGGTGTAATAGTCAAGGAAGTTTCCTGCCGTAATATGGATGAACCAGGTGCAGTAATATCACACCGCGCCTGAAGTTCGGTCACAATTTTTAAAAAGCCGGTCACATTGGCAGTTACCTTGCTGGGAACTAATTTCAGGCGCTGTGTGATATTACTGTGCCTGCTGCGCATATTACTGCGCCAGAACAGGAGAGCGGCTGAATGGATTTCCGAATGGTAAAATCAACTTATTAACTCGGGGGGAGTTGGAGAATGAGCCTATTTTTTAAAAAAAGTGGAGTGTTCCTTTAATTTCTGTCCCTCTACTGACAGTCAAATACAAGTTTGGCATTTTCAAGGAGGTCATAAAGAAAGCAAGATGAATTGAGCAGTTAAATATGAGAAAATAAATGAAACAACTCACTTAATATGGATTAGTTTAATGACGTTTTTGAAGCATAAAAGTGGTTGTGTTAAAAATTTCTTCACTCATGTTCTGAAGATGAACAATATTTTTCAGGTTTGGAACGACATGAGAGTGAGGAAAAAATGATGACATGTTGATTTTCAGGTGAACTATCCCTGTAATATTACACATCTCCCATTTGAATGGCAACATTAAGACAAAAGAAACAAGTTAGAGCATCTATTTTTACAAATAAGAATTATTTACATTGAGAAACTGAAGCATGTCTTACATATTGAAACTAATGATTGATTTGTTATTTAGTGCTTCATCTCAGGAATTTGTGAAACAATGGCAGAACTCAACATCATCATCAACAACTCAACTGAACCAGATGATTTTTCTGATTATATTAAATATCTAATATATTTAGGTAAACAAGAGTATGCTGAATGTGTATTTATCTGGATTCTTTCAGTGATTGAGATTCCAGTCATGATCTTAACTCTGATTGCTCTGGGTTTCCTCATCAAATCCCGGCCTGCTGCTTTAGTTTTTGTTAGTAATTTGATATTTTCAGATCTTATACAGGTCATTTGTATATTACTAAAAACAACTTGGTTATATGAACTGGATGATGCACATCTCTATTCTTTGATTGCGGGTCTGTATTTTATGGCATGTGTTGCTTTTGAACGATATCTTCTGGTGTCTCATCCTATCTGGTACAAATCTCACCATTCACTAAAACTCTCCTGTTTTATTTCTTTGATTGTGTGGTTTGTGCCTCTGATCTGTGCAGAAATAAACCCCCCTAATATGTATTTTAAAGCTGTACCGCTTTGTATAGCGTGTTTAATTCCCTACCCCATAATCATTCTCTGTTTTGCTGGCACTTGGCGAGGTCTTTCTCACTCAATATCACTGACGAATCTCAAGCGCAGATTAATTTTGGGCAGTTTGTTCCTGGTGCTGTTGACTTACACATTTCTTATTCTCCCTTTTGTGATTATGGTATTGACTATGCATTTCATACATTACAGAGTTTTTCATATGAGTGAGTTTTTACTTGAAAAGTTTTGGTACTATGTACGAATGCTCCTGTATGTGAATCCACTTGCTGACTGTTTGTTGTACTTGTTCATGCGGCCTGATGTTGGTGGTTTGATGAAGTCTGTTCACTGCTGTTGTAGATGTCAGAGTTCGAATCACAACCAGGACGCCAGCGCTGTAGTGAATCCACAAAACAGCTGCACTACTCTAGTGTGTTGTATTTCAGCTCCAACACCTGCATCTCATTCACTGAACACCTGCAGCTCAGTTTAACCCGCTGCAGTGTGCGCATGTGAAAAAAAAAAAAAAAAAAAAATCAATTCCAATTTGAATAAATTCCAATTTGAAACACGCATCAATCCGATTGACATATGTCTGTGATACATTACTCAGCGCTGCCAAAACACGTAAGTACATTAGAAACCTTTAAAGCTCCACTCAGTACAAGCACAAATATACTAATAGGGTCGTTTGCACTGATGCTCTTAAATATTTTTTTATAGTCGCACGCAGTAGTTTTCAGTCACAAATGCACTGCTTCTCCATAGGTTCATGCAGGGCTGCGCATCAGCTCACATTCTCGCGCTACTCCATCACCACCCCAATCATTAACGCTGTTTCATTTAGTCTTTGACTGCGCATATAGGAAAATTTTTTAAATAGCACCATTTTACTGAACAAAATTTATTTCAAATTTATTTCAAGCACTTTCCAGGCCTTGAATCCACGTGTCTGATATCCAAGTACTTTCAAGAAGTGTGGTAACCCTGAATATTGCTGTTTTACTGTACTTTTATCAAATAAATGCTGCCTTGGTGAGCAGAAGAGATTTATTTAAATGTTATTATTTTAATGTTTCCAAACTTTTGGCAGGCACTTTTTATAGTAACAATTTTATTAACACCTTTATTATAACATATTCTATTACATAATATATTATTATCTGTAACGCCACGCCAGTAGAGGGAGCCCTTGCCCATGTACTGTCTGTTACCGCTCCCTCTGCTGCTTCTTTGGTGACTTCCTGTTTGGTAGCCGTTTAAGGAGGGCCATGCCAAACAGGAGGTTGTGAAGTATTGTTTTGCCTGTGCGGACTGTACCAAGCGTTTTCCTTGTTTCTTGCTATTGTTTCCATGTTCATAGTTTTGTTTTTGTTTTGTTTTGTTTCATTGCCTTGTTTATTTTGTTACTTTGGACTGCTCTCTTGGATTTCGACCCTTTTGCATGTTTTTTGGATTACGCTCTTGTCTCACCCTGGATGATACTGTTTGCTGGTGTCTGACCCTGCCTGTCTTGACCACGATCTGTACAATAAAGCTCACACTTGGATCTATCCACGCTTTTGACGAGTCCCGTTACATTATCATGATTATTAAATACTACTTTTTATTTTTACAAGACAATAGTATGTTTAGTCACAATATAAAATATATATATTTTAATTTGATAAAATATATTTTTGAATAATATTTTGCAGGGGGCATTGTCAGGTTTTCCTTATTTATTTATTTTTGTCTGATCACATGCCTGCCATCTGTTCTCCCTCTTGGTATTCCTAATTGCTCTTCAAAGGCCCTATCTGGCCTTCTTGTAGTCACTGTCATTACCTGACACAAATGCAGCAGAGTATGCATGCAAAGATTGAACTTCACAGTTTATCCAGGGCTAGTGGTTGGAGTATGTCTGGATCACTTTAGTAGGCATAGTTTTGTCAATGCAGGTACTGATGTAGCAGGTTATAGGTATTGTGTAATCATAAAGGTCAACAGTACTCATATTCTATGTAACCGTTAAATCAATTAGCAATGGCTTCTGAAAATACCCGAGATGGCTTGAAGAACACAGATAAACCATATATTATTGAAGACGAGTGTTTATTGTTCTTACATTTCGTCATTCAAAACGTTTAACATTTTATCTTGTTTTTAATCAGTTACAGCAGTGGTTCTCAACAGGGGGGGCAGAGAGATCGGAAGGGGGGGCGCAAATTGTTTTCAAGAAAAAACAGAGACAAGGCCTTATTTGGGCACTGGGTGTATTTTATTGCATTTCACGTTTCAGGTAGAATACACACAGGAAAATGGAAAACCCCTGCTCGACTTGAAAGAAAACGTGCTCAGCTTGGGAAAAAAAAAACGCGCTCCTCTTCCTCTGCATTTTTCTGTCGGTCTGGAGAGGCGGAGCTTATTAGCCCACCTTTTATCTAGCTGTCAGTGCAGACACGTTCAGAATGTCAGTAGCAGCGGAACGGATTTTGGGAAGATTATGGATAAATTCATTACACGTACGAAAAGGAGTTGTGACGACGATAAGAAATGTAAAACACGAAAGTATGACATTAGCTATCTTCAGCTTGGCTTTACGGTGGCTGGGACAGATGCTGAACCGCTGCCCCAGTGTGTCATTTGCGCAGATCTGCTGGCAAATGATAGCATGAAGCCATGCAAGCTGAAGCGCCATTTAGAAACGAAACATCCAACACTTAAAGACAAACCCTTAGATTTTTTCAAATTAAAGTTATCTGGCCTTGAACAGCAGAAACGCAACCTCAGCAAACACACATCAGTGTCCAACAGGTGTCTAGAAGCGTCATACTACGTCTCCAAACGTGTGTCTAAATTAGGAAAACCTCACACAATCGCCGATGCGCTAATCTTACCTGCTGCCAAAGATATCTGCCAGGTTATGTTTGGAGAAAATTTCGCTCAGCAGATTAGTGACATCCCCCTTTCTAACGACACCGTTAGCCGCCGCATATCTGACATGGCAAGCGACGTTAAAGAGCAGTTGCTAGCTAACATCATGCAAAGCCAGTACTATGCCCTACAGCTTGATGAGACAACTGATGTTGCAGGGCTAGCACAGTTGCTTACCTATGTCAGATATGTTAAAAATGCTAATATTGAGGAGGACATTCTTTTCTGTCTGTCTTTTCCAGAGCACACAACCGGCGAGGCATTGTTTGAAGTTCTGGATGGATATTTACAAGATGCAGGCATGTCATGAGATAAATGTGTCAGAATTGCATGGACGGGGCCCGTTCAATGACTGGGAGGGTTAGCGGCCTTGTCACTCGTGTCCAGAATTTAGCTCCTTTAGCCAAGTGGACCCACTGTATGATTCATCGCGAATCTCTCGCATCAAAGAAAATGCCTGAGTGTCTTGAGACAGTTTTAAAGCAGGCAGTGCAAATTGTCAATTTCATTAAAGCATGCCCATTAAACGCACGCTTGTTTTCCTTGCTTTGTCAGAAATTGGGAGCCGAACATGAGCAGCTCCTTTTTCACACTGAGGTTCACTGGCTCTCCAGAGGTCGGGTTTTACATCGCCTCTACGAATTACGTTCAGAGGTTAAGACATTTCTTGTTAATGTTAGGTCCGACCTTGCGTGGTACCTGGATGACCCCCTGTGGTTAGCGCAGTTGTCATACCTTGTAGACATTTTCGAGAGGCTGAATTCGCTGAACACATCGATGCAAGGGAGAGATGCCAACATCTTGCTTCTTTCAGACAAAGTCAGTGCATTCGTTGGCAAACTGGATCTTTGGCGTGATCGGCTGATTAATAAAAATGTTGACATGTTTCCCAACTTCGCTGACTGTGTGCAAGAGACTGGGATAAATATCTTTCCTTTGATTAATACGGTCGCTCAGCATGTTGAGGGACTAAAACAACAATTCGGCCGTTATTTCACTGAGGATTTCAGTTCATTTGCTTGGGTCAGAGATCCCTTCATCTGCCCAGGAAAAGATCTTCCAGTTGACATGGCGGAGCAGTTAGTCGAATTAAAGTGCGACACGAGACTGCTAGACTTATACAGCTCTTCCTCTCTGCCGTCATTTTGGTTGAGCGTGATGCCTGAATATCCTCAGTTAGCTGACGCTGCCGTAAAATTACTTCTTCCATTCGCCTCAACTTATCTGTGCGAGGCCGGGTTTTCAAAATTGACGGCTTTGAAAACAAAGTACCGAAATCGGCTCCAGGTGGAAGATGACCTGGGGCTTGCGCTGTCCAACATTGAACCGTGAATTGCGCCTCTTTGTCCCACTGATTCATTTAACGGTGCCATGGCTGAGACGCAGACTGGCATTCTTATGTTTTTGGGGTCTCTAGAGGTAAAGGAGACGTTTTAACACAATGTAAATTAATTCTGGTAGAGATTGTTGGATACCGATCCAAATAAACATACAAATAAATACAAAATTGTGCATTTATTACAAATAGCAAATATAAAATTGGAAACAATCAATCGGGGGGGAAAAATAAACACTGAACCAGGGAGCAGAACTTGAGCGGAGCTTAATCAAAGAAAAGAATAAAACAAAAACCCACTCCCAATGGACTACCTACAAACAAAAAAAGGATGTTCTTCAGCGAACTACGCGCCCTACATAAACTATTCTAACTACCCAAAGCAAAAATACCACGCAGCATCTGCTCCTTACCTAATGTGTTAACAGCAGGTGTTTCCTAGGTGAATGCAAAATGGAAGTCACGTGACGTGCTTCCCTAGTCTCCACTTCCCCGGCCGGCAATCACAAACCATTTCAACAGATCACTCCCCACGTAGGAGGAGACGTTCTCGCAACGTTCCCTAAAAGTTCTCTAAAGGTGACGAATGTCCCTAACCTTTACAGAACGTTGGAGACGTTCCTAAAACGTCCTCTTTTGGTTACGAAAGTGCTGGTACTCAATGTTCGTTATACGACTTTAGGGGGACGTTCCATTTTGGTTATTTTTTGGTCACATAAGAACGTTACAAAGATGACATTTGGGACATTAACAGAACGTTCTCACATGGTCCTGTTTTAGTCATATAATAACGTTCACAATATGACTTTAGGAGGACGTTCTATATTGGTTATTCTGTGGTCACATAACAACGTTACAAAGAGGACATTTAGGACGTTAACACACTGAAAAAATGTTTTCATTTATCCAATGGAAAAAAATTAGATTGAAAAATTCATTCACCCAATTAAAAACATTTAGGGTAATGGTTCACATCTATATTTTATAACTTGAGCCAATGAAAAATAAATAAATTGCACTAAACAAAATTTCTATGAAAATTACTTTATAAAACCTGGCACGAAAGTATATTTTTCCCGTCAATTAATTTAAATTCTAGTTTTGATCTAAACAAAAAGATATAGATTTAATCAAAACAAAAATTCCCATTAAAGAAATAATTTATTAAAACAGGTCCCAGGTAAAGGGGGCCAGGGCTCGGAACCTTTGGAGCTCTTTAATCGTTGTGGGTTGTGTCCATTCTGTGACTGCTTGAACCTTTGCTGTATCCATCCTGACTCCTTGATGACTGATATGATAACCGAGGAATGAAGTTTGAATGAACTCACATTTCTCGGCCTTGACATACAGTTGGTTTTCCAATAGGCGGGAAAGGACGGTTCTAACTTGGTGGATGTGTTCTGCCTCAGACATGGAGTAGATCAGAATATCGTCAATGTAGGCGATAACAAACTTGTTTAGGAAGTCCTTGAGTATTTCATTGATGAAGGATTGAAAAATGGCTGGAGAGTTGGCTAGCCCATAGGGCATGACCTGATATTCGTAGTGCCTCCTGGTTGTTCTTTAACAGTTCGCTTTGGTAAGCGAATGCTGCTTGCAGGTTGGTAACTTGCACTGGATTCAGGGGAGGCAAAGTATTCTGTAACGAGGATGCTGAGGCGGCATGAGAATCCATTTGTGGAAGTTTATTGGTGTTAGCAGCAGCAGACAAACACGTGTAAACAGGCTCTGGGTCCAAACCTTAACATCAGTCCAATCAAGCAAACAATCCAACAAAGGTAATCCGTGAACTCGTGAGTGAGAAAACAAAGCAGGATCATACACAAATAAACAGGCAGAATAATCAATGAGAAACGCTCAGTAAGGCAGGTAAACTGGCAATACTTCGCAATGAGAGAGCACATGGTCACTGTATAAATACTCCCAAACAGGAAGTGAATGTAGGAGCAGCAGAGGGAGCGAGGAGATCAGTATTCGGGTGAGAGCTCCCTCTGCTGGCTTGGCATTACAAAAGTTTGACTTTAGAGACAAAGATTGTAAATTACATGAATATCACCTGTCATTCATTACTTGACGGTCCCATTAGTAACACATAAATATGAAAACGTGAATTCACAACACTCTGAAAAAGGATGTGTTAATTATTAACACAATTTTGTGTAATTTTTTGTAAAGTTGATCATATATACAAAGAAACAGAGAGAAAGAGAAACAACACAGTGAATCCAACACAATATGTGTAACTATCAATCACATTGCTGCCTACTTCACTCCACAAGCTGCTAATCAAACAGGCACCTCTTTTTCTATCAGTGGATGATGTGGAAGAATCAGCATATGAATCTCAACAGTGGTGGCAATCAACAAAATCTTAAGAATATTAAGACATTAAGCATATAGCGTCTCGTGTATGATCTATTGCTGCCTGCCCCGACCTTTCGCCTGGACTCTCGTTTATTCTTTGGATTATCTGCGTCACTCCCGTTTGCTGTTGTTGCCTGTTGTACTCCGCTTTGTTAATAAAGCTGTCGCAAATGGATCCCACGCCTCCGGATCAGTCACTGACCGCGTCACAGAAAACTTTGCCACCTTCGGATCCAGCGACCGCCCAGGTATCACCGTCAACGAACCCCACGACGGTACTCCAGATTACATTGGAGTTATCAGCACAAGCCTCAACGCTGTTACTTCATCAGCAACAACTGGATCGTCTCACCAATCTCACGGGACAGCCTGCTTCGTCTGCTCCCTCCTCTCCGGGAGAGCGTTGGAATGGGCCACCGCTATCTGGCGCCTAGATCGCCCCACCTTTCCATCCTTCTCTGCGTTTATACAGCGTTTTAAGGAAGTGTTCCAACCCAGCGCGGAGGACGGCGAGGCAGGGGAACAGATTATAGCGTTACGACAGGGGAGGTGGACTGCCGCGGATTATGCACTCAGCTTCCGCACGCTTGCGGCCCAGAGTGGATGCTGCGACGGGCCACTCAAGCTCCATTACCGTAAGGGCCTGCATCCGGATTTGCAAGTGGAACTGGCCTGCTGCGATGAGGGTCTCTCGTTGGAGCAGTACATCGACATCAGAGTAGACAACGTCATGCAAGCCCGTAAGGCTAGCCGGCCATTCACTCCCGTGCCTCTGACCACACCCACTGCGGCACCCAAGCCGATGCAAATAGGCGCTACTAAATTAATGTCGGAGGAGAGGGAGAGACGGCTTCGGGGGAGCTTGTGCTTGTATTGTGGTCAGCCGGGCCACATCAGGGCTAACTGTCCCACTCGACCGCCGCGCCCGCCGACCTCGGTGAGTAGTTTCGAACTCTCTCTCAATCGGTGTGAGATACCAGTATCTCTGGCTTCTGGGAATGTTACTGTAGAGACTACTGCCCTAATAGACTCCGGCGCGGCGGGGAACTTTATTGGCGCAGACTTTGTCACTATTAATCGTTTGCCTGTTCTCTCGTGCTCCACATGTTACAGTGGCCGCCCTCGACGAACGACCGCTAGGATCAGGAAAAGTTCACCACACCACCGATGATATCACCCTCCGAATCGAACCCTGCCATCATGAAACCATCCGTCTCTTCGTCATCTCGTCTCCTCAATCACCCATCATCCTGGGCTACCCGTGGCTAAATCTTCATGGACCCACCATCGCCTGGGCTAACCGTACCATCACCACCGGGGAACTTTATTGACGCAGACTTTGTCACTATTAATCGTTTGCCTGTTCTCTCGTGCTCCACGTTACAGTGGCCGCCCTCGACGGACGACCGCTAGGATTAGGAAAAGTTCACCACACCACCGATGATATCACCCTCCGAATCGAACCCTGCCATCATGAAACCATCCGTCTCTTCGTCATCTCGTCTCCTCAATCACCCATCATCCTGGGCTACCCGTGGCTAAATCTTCATGGACCCACCATCGCCTGGGCTAACCGTTCCATCACCCGCTGGTCTTCTCACTGCCAGGAACACTGCCTCCAACCCAGAACCAGGTCAGAAACCCCTCTCAAGGTCCACACAACCAAGAACACCATACCCACCGTGTATCAGGACTTACTCGAGGCCTTCAGTCGCCAGAAAGCCACCCAATTACCTCCACATCGTCCGGGGGACTGCGCCATCAACCTCCTCCCAGGGGCAACACCTCCCAGGGGACGCATCTTTCCCCTGTCTCAAGCTGAGTCGGCGGCCATGAACACCTACATTCAGGAGGAGCTGGCTAAGGGCTTCATCAGGCCCTCCACCTCTCCGGCGTCTGCAGGTTTTTTTCTTTGTAATAGAAGAAGGACGGTGGACTTCGACCATGCATCGACTATCGTGGTCTTAACGAGATGACAGTAAAGTATCGCTACCCGCTCCCACTCGTCCCCTCAGCTTTGGAACAATTACGCACAGCCAAGATTTTCACCAAGTTGGACTTACGCTCCGCTTACAATCTCATCAGGATTCGCGCAGGGGAAGAGAGGAAGACCGCCTTCTCCACCACCTCTGGTCACTACGAATACCGGGTTATGCCCTTTGGCCTGGCCAACAGTCCGTTTTTCTTCCAGGCCTTCATCAATGAAGTATTCCGTGACATGCTGAATCGCTGGGTAATTGTTTACATTGACGACATTCTGATTTACTCTAACTCCTATGCAGAGCACGTCGGACACGTCAGGGCCATGCTGCAATGACTCATCAAGCACCAGCTCTATGCCAAGGAGGAGAAATGCGAGTTCCACCTGGACAAGATCTCTTTCCTCGGGTATGTCATCAGCCCGAGGGGGTTGCTGTGGACAAGAGGAAGGTCAATGCAGTGCTCAACTGGCCACGTCCCACCACGCTCAAAGAACTCCAACGCTTTCTCGGCTTCTCTAACTTCTACCGCCGCTTCATCCGTCATTTCAGCACTGTAGCAGCTCCTCTCACAGCTATGGTCAAAAAGGGTACCTCCCGTCTCACCTGGTCTCAGCCAGCCCTCCAGGCCTTCAACGACCTCCGCCGGAGATTCACCACCGCACCCATCCTCCATCACCCCGACCCCGACAAACCATTCGTCGTGGAGGTGGATGCATCCAGTACGGGAGTTGGGGCGGTGCTCTCGCAACGACAGGGAGATCCTTCTAAGTTGTTTCCATGCGCGTACTACTCCCATAAACTGAGTTTGGCTGAGAGAAACTACGACGTGGGAAACCGCAAATTGTTAGCCATAAAGCTAGCCCTCGAGGAGTGGCGGCACTGGCTCGAGGGCGCCAAGCATTCGTTCACCGTCCTAACTGATCACAAAAATCTAGAATACCATTCTGCCCACCTCCATGATCGTGGCACCGGTGACCTGGGACATCATGACTGAGATCTCTGAAGCACAGATTCAGGACCCAACTCCAGCCGACTGCCCGAATAATCTCGTCTACGTCCCTCTCACCCTCCGGCCCCGGGTCCTAGCCGAGGTCCATGCCACTCCCAGCTCAGGTCATCCCGGAATCGAGGCCACCCTTCATCTTCTCAGTAACTGTTTCTGGTGGCCTACCCAATGCGCAGATACCATCGAATTCGTCAGAAGGTGCTCTGTCTGCAACATCACCAAGGTTCCCTGTCATTTGCCCGCCGGCCTCCTCCAGCCCTTGCCTGTGCCACAGCGCCCATGGTCTCACATCGCTGTGGACTTCATCACGGATCTTCCTCCCTCCAACGGCTTCACCACCATTCTCTCTGTGGTTGATCGTTTCTCCAAGGGCTGCCATTTAATACTTCTATCTAAGCTCCCTACAGCCATGGAGACGGCCGAGTTACTATGCAATTGGGTCTTCAGGATCTTTGGGCTACCTGAGGACATCGTATCTGACCGTGGACCCCAGTTCTCCTCTCGTCTCTGGTCCAGTTTCTTCCGCCTCCTAGGAGTTAACGTGAGCCTAACATCGGGGTACCACCCCCAGGCCAATGGACAGGCGGAAAGACTGAATCAGGAGTTGACTCGCTTCCTGCGCACATACTGCCATAACCGACAGGAGGACTGGAGCCGTTACCTTTTCTGGGCCGAATATGCCCAGAACTCCTTACGCAAACCCGCCACTCACCTCACCCCATTCCAGTGTATCTTAGGCTTCCAGCCACCCCTGTTCCCCTGGTCCGGGGAACCCTCGGAGCTACCAGCGGTCAACTCCTGGTTTCAACAGAGCGAGGAGACTTGGAATCTGGCCCACGTCCATCTCCAGAGGGCTGTACGGCGCACTCAGACCCAGGCCGATCACAGGCGCCGACCCAACCCTCCTTACGCACCCGGGCAGTGGGTGTGGCTCTTGACCCGGGACCTTCGTCTACGCCTGCCCTGCAAGAAACTCAGTCCCAGGTACGTGGGTCCCTTTAAGATAATCAAGCAAGTCACACCAGTATCATTTCGATTACAGCTGCCAGCTGATTATCGTATCTCACCCACATTTCATGTTTCTCTGTTAAAGCCCGCTGTCGACACGGAAGGAGTGGAGGACCTAGACGAGACCGCCTCCCGGGGACCCCCCCCCACCATCATCGACGGCGAGGAGGTTTATCGGGTCAATACCATCCTGGACTCCCGGCGCCGGAGAGGTCACCTCCAATATCTGGTCGACTGGGAGGGCTTCGGCCCCGAGGAAAGATCCTGGGTCGCCGCTGGAGACATCCTTGACCCCTCGCTCACCATTGACTTCCACACTGCTCACCCAGATCGACCAGCTCCCCGTGGGAGGGGTAGACCCAGGCGTCGGGCACCTCCTCGCACCAGGAGTCGCTTGCAGGAGGGGGGGGCTCTGTCACAAAAGCGGTCTCTGTGGCTTCCTCCGACCGCTGTCATCGGGAACCATCACCGGACTTTTGACTCACTACATTTCCCATAACCCCGTACCTGGGATCCCCTCTTCCGGTTCCGGGTCTTCCGGGTCACTCCCCCTCTGTCGGCCATTTATAGACCGCCAGGTTGGCGGGTTTCTTTGCAAAGTTTTGGTTAGTTCGACTATCAATCCTGAGCGTTTTCCTTTGTTTATTGCCTTCTTGTTGCCGACTGGACTGTTCGTTATCTCGTGTATGATCTATTGCTGCCTGCCCCGACTTTTTGCCTGGACTCTTGTTTATTCCTTGGATTATCTGCGTCATCCCCATTTGCTGTTGTTTGAGCTCTGCCTGTTGTACTCCGCTTTGTCAATAAAGCTGTCGCAAATGGATCCCACGCCTCCGGATCAGTCACTGACCGCGTCACAATCAACTCGTGGGAACGTCATATTATGTCGTGGCCACGAGTGGCCACGAGATCATTTTGTCGAGGGAACGACATCCATTTCTCGTATGCGTAAACAAACCTGCATGACCATAGTAACCCGGGATTATCAGAGATAGGTTTATTAATAGTTTTATTTTGAATTAAGGAATTATTATATTAATTATTATAGAAATTAATACAATATTAAATGATAATATTATGCGATGCTGTCTACGCGAATGTTGTCTGTGCGCGATGTAGACAGCATTCAAAAGAAGTTGATCATTAATAAATATTACATAAAGTATATCAAATAGTCCTGCAAACATTTTATGCATCCCACAGTCTTGTAATTAACTGATCCTCTTTTTTCTGTAATATTTGTATCATTCCTTTGTATTCGTTATTTTTTTACCTTAATTTCTATCTCTTTACTTAAAGTTTTGAATGTAAATGATACAGTAAAAATTTGAATATGCTATATGACTGGGATTTTTACTGGAATGCAGTTTAAAGGTTGAATTTGACATATATTATGTTTATTATAAGTCACTTATAATTTATTATTAGCCTATTATTATTATTAGGCTATTATTATTTTAATAACTGGTTAAGGCTATATTTTGTTAACGCCTGACAATTATGCCAATAAAGTTTTGACTTTATGATTGTATTTATGCCATTTACATATAGAACGTTAAGTAACAAGATCGAAATGAGGGGGGGGAAACCTGCGTGACCATAGTAACCCGGGATTATCAGAGATAGATTTATTAATATTTTATTTTGAGTTAAGAAATTATTATATTAATTATTATAGAAATGAATACATTATTAAATGATTATATTAACAACAGGGGATGCTGTCTATGTGAATGCTGTCTGTGTGCGATGCATTCGAAAGAAGTTTATCATTAAAAAATATTACCCAAAGTACATCAAATAAAATAGGCCTACAAGATATTTTTATCCAACCTTCTATTAACTGATTGTTTTTTCAGTATTATTATTATTATTATTATTAGCCTATTATTTTATTTTCATTTATGTTCCATCTCTTTACTTAACGTTCTATATGTAAATACTGTAAATGCTCGACATATGTTATATGACTGGGATTTTTACTGGAATGCAGTTTAAAGGTTGAATTATATTTTATTTTGTTTCGTCTAATTATTAGACTAGTGTTTTACTGAGGAATGAATCATTCACGTAGTTTAATTTGTAAATGAAAACACACTCATTTATCGTCACACACGGGCATAAATACAATCATAAAGTCAAAACTTTATTGGCATAATTGTCAAGCATTAATAAAATTAGCCCTAACCAGTTATTAAAATAATAATAGCCTAACCATAATAATAATAATAAGAGGCTAATAATAAATTATAAGTGACTTATAAGTGGCTATATTTTGGCTATGGCTTTCCACACAGAAATCTTTAAGAGATTGCTGTGTGCTGATTGTTTCTGAGACGTGGCTCAGTGCATCGGTTCCTGACAAGGCCATGGAATTAACTAACTTTTCTTTGCATCACGCTGATCGTACAAAGGATTCCAGTAAGAGCAGAGGCGGGGGGCTTGGTATTTACATCAATAATGACTGGTGTACTAACCATATTGGAATTGAGAACTTTTGCTCACCTGAACTGGAATATTTACTACTGAAATGCCGGCCGTTTTACCTGCCTCGGGAATTTTCTGTCATTATCATCCCGCCTCAAGCAAATGCTAAGCTATCGCTGGCACTGCTGCATTTGGCCGTCAGTAAACAGCAGGACTCTTATCCGGATGGTGTATTTATTGTCGCTGGAGATTTTAACTGTATTAATTTAAAAACTGTGTTCCAGAAATTTTATCAGCATGTACATTGCCCTGCTAGAGGTTCAAGTATCCTAGATCAAGTATACACTAATGTTAAAGACTCATACAGAGTTTTTTCCAACTCACCATTGGGGCAATCTGATCACTTTTCACTGTTCTTAGTACCAGCATATAGACCTGTGGTCCATAGGAAGAAACCAGTAATCAAGACTTTGTAATCAAAACAAATTTGGTCTGAAGAAACTACTGCACAGCTTCAGGACTGTTTTGAAAGGACCCAGTGGGATCTGTTTGCTCAACAGGCTACTCATGAGACAGAGGTGAATTTAGAGGAGTACCCCGAGACTGTGCTTTTTTATATTAACAGCTGTGTGGACAGTGTTACAGTGCACAGGAACGTAAAGATGTTTTCGAATCAGAGGCCATGGATGAATAAGGAGGTACAGAATCTTTTGAGAGTACGGAATACCGCTTTTAAATCTGGCGACATTATAGCATATTAAGAGGCACAATCACGATTGAAGAAGGGCATAAAAAGTTCCAAAGTCATCTATAGATGAAAGGTTGAAAATCATTTCATCAATGCTGATACTCAGAGTATGTGGCAAGGAATAAAGAGTATTACTGATTATAAGAACAACTCTGCCTGTCTTAGCGATGATGTAGCACTGTCTAATGACCTTAATACCTTTTTTGCTCGATTTGATGTGGGCAACTCTACAAGAAGTACAACAATTACAGTAGCAGAAGATTTAGGACTCTACTTTACTATGTAATTGGATCCTGAACTTCTTCTCGGAACGCTCTCAGGTGGTGAGACTTGGTACACAATTGTCTTCAACTGTTACACTGAGCACTGGCATGCCGCAAGGATGTGTACTGAGTCCCATCCTCTATTCCCTCTTTACACACGATTGCGCACCTGCATCCTCTGACAACATTGTTAAATTTGCAGATGACACAACAGTGATTGGCTTGATTACTAACAACAATGAATCTGCCTATAGAGGGGAGATTGAGAACTTGGTAAGCTGGTGCTCTAGGAACAATTTGACCCTTAATTCAGAGAAGACTAAGGAGTTAATCATCAATTTTGGAAGAACACAGCAGCTGGAATTTGCTCCAGTGTTTATTAACGGGGACAGAGTGGAGCGAGTGTCCAATTTCAAGTTTTTGGGCACTTTCATTTCAGAGGACATCACTTGGTCCACAAATGTTATAGCACTAGTAAAGAAAGCACAACAAAGACTGTTTTTTCTAAGGACATTACGGAAAGCTTGCCTCAACAGATGCTGATTACTTTTTACCGGTGTACTATAGAGAGTATCTTAACATATTGTATTTCTGTTTGGTTCTCTAGCTGTACCAGTAGAAGATCAGAAGGCACTCCAGAGGGTCGTGTTGCGAGCACAGAGGATAATTGGAGTTGAATTACCAGCATTAGAAGACATCTACAGGTCACGCTGTTTAGTAAAGGCCATCAGTATCTGTAAAGACTCTACACATCCATGCCACCACATGTTTGAACTTTTGCCCTCTGGTAGGTGCTTTAAGACATTTTATGCCTGCACTTCACGTCTGAGGAACAGTTTTATTCCTAGAGCCATTAATGCTTTGAACCAAGCTAATAAATGACTGAGATTTCAGTGTAAATCGTGATTTAATAGCTTATGAGCACTGTTTTATTAATTAAGTTTGTTATGATTATTTATATATTAGATTGTTTGTTTGTTTTTTTGTTTTTGATTTTTTTATTTGACTGCATGTAGTGTGGAGATTGCATGTGAAATTTTGTTGGTGGGTACAACGAAAGTCGTACGCATACAATAACAGTAAAGAAATTCAATTCAATTCAAACGCCTTCTCAACGTGCATTGTTTACAACCCAGACCTATGAGACAGCGATTGTGTCCGTCATGAGGAAGTAAGGAAACTATTGCTCCCTAAAAACACACGATCGGAGATGCGTCTTGAAAAATACACTCTCAACGACCATGCTTCGTTGGAAAATTGCTCTTTTATTGCTGGCTTGCCGAGGGAAGGACCGCGGCACAAGCGTGCACTCAAGAGGGGTTCTTCGCTGTAATACAAAGTTACCGGTGCAGAGATACAGCCAGCTACGCAGCATAGAGAGAATCCAACGATGAGTTTCCAGTCAGCTTGCGGGTGAAGCTCCGAAGCAGAAATTTGAATGAGTGGATGCATGCCGCCATCTTATATACCGGTATGTACGGGGGAGTGGCTTGGCATGCAAAATCCACTCGCAAATTTTCGTTGGCCCTTTCCAGTTAACTCGGAGGTGATTGGCCTCCCAAGGGAGACCCCAAATACGTCAGTTATGACGTAACGTCATAGAGAACGACTGAAGGGGAACATCTTTTGCATGCTGGAATTAATGACCATTTAAAAAAAAAATCACTACAGTTGTTTTATTTATATATTTATTATTATTATTTTATTATTATATCCTCATTGGGGGCTGAGCCTCCCTAAAATGAAAATCCTAGAATCGCCTTTGGTAGTGACTACATTCAGCTGTCCAGAAAGGAAGTAATATTTCCCCACTGTCTGTATTTTCACTGTTATACAGTAGGAGGTGCTATTGTACATTTTCTGAAAGTGACTAATTAGGCTTTTTAGGATGATTTGGAAATACATTATGTTTGAAAGTAATGGAATTTTTAGTGATGTGCATTTTTGATGTGAGGAATTGAGTTTAAATACTAAAAAGGTGAGCTGTTGATGTGAAAAATTAGTTTACTATTATTATAAATGAGTTCATTTTAAATTCATGATATTAGAAACAAAGTTTCAAGTAGGCTAATAATCTAATTCTTGATGTTTGTATTCAATTTTTTTAAGTGTAGTAAGCTAGATTCATTGCATGTTGAAATGTAATTTGAGATAGTGAAAGTGTTCAATTAAGATATTTAATTCAATTTTACCATAATATTTTAGACTTTGAATATGAATATTTGAATATAATGAATATCTCAATATGTATCAGATTGGAGCAACAAAAGTTAAAAGTTTAAATGAATTTGTTACTGTGTAATTTGACGAATTGTATTGTGTGTATATTTTCTGCTGTCTCTTTGTAATGGTTGTAGAAATTGTGGCTAATATTTAATTTGCGTACAGCACAGAAATTTTTCAAATAATTTTAAAAAGCTGAAAAGACTTTAACAGTCAGTTTCACTGAATAAACCTGTGTTTACTGTTGCTTATTGTCATTGTATGCTTAGGCTAACTCACCCAATGAATTTTTTCAATGAATTTTATTTATTTTTTGATATGAAATTTTTTTGGTCTTTATTTATAATACCGTACTCCTATTTTTTTCTTGGGCTGTACAGCAGGTGGTGCTACAGCGCCATTAACACTCTTAGTTATTGACCTCTTTGCATAGGTAAGAAGTTAATAAGGTGATATTGTGGGGTGGACTTTCCCAAGAAGTGTTATCACATTATTGCAGATGGTGTTTTTAAAGTAATATCTGAGGTAATTTGTTGTTGAGAGTATGACAGAATGGTGATGGATTAAGTAATAATCATGTTTTTTGTTGTGTTTTGTTTTTTTAATACACCATGTTCAAGTGATTAAAAGCATTTTGAATTTGTTCATAGTTCTTAAAATTAAATTACAGACAAACAGTAATTTTGTTTATTTTAAAATTATTATCTTAAAATAAACAAATAGGATGTAAATCGTTAATCAATTGGCCATGTTTTGTTCGATTTGATTGTTAATTTAATAAAGAGTCTATTACTAGTTTTTGTTCAAACAATAATGCAATAAAATGGTTGAGTAAATGATTAAAACTTTTCAAATGAAATTTTGGGATTATGAGAAGGGTTCCAGACAGCAGAAATTATGAGAAGGGTTCCAAACAGCAGAAAGATATCACTGATGCAGTAACATTTCATTGTTTAAATTGTTTAAACATTTAAATTATCTACAATTTTACAGATATTTATATATACACTGAAAAAGTAATTTGTTAAGTTTACTTAATTAAATTGTGCAAACTCGTTGCCTTAATTCAATTAAGTAATCTTTACTGTATTAAGTGTAATTTAAGTCTTCTCTACTAATACATTAAAAGTATTCCTTACTTATTTTAAGTTCAATTTACTTAAGCCATTTAAGTTTTGTTAACTTAATTGAATCTGTGATCTGAAGAACATTGAGAGTAACTCAGAATCACTGATCCTGATGAGAAATATGGACCCCCGATTTAAGATTGACTTCATCAGTGCAGACAGCAAACCCAGAGTGAAGGCCCGAGTTGCATCAGAGATGATGAAATGCCAAGAGGAGACGGGAGGTGGAGCACGAAGTTGCTGAAACATCCCAGGCAAAAAAAAAGAGCCAAAAATTATTTGGAAAGATTCTTTAAACTGAGCAGAGCTGCAACAAAGGGTGATTCCTCTGTGGGATGCTGTGGAAGCAGAATTAAGCAACTACCTGCTAACACCTTCTATAAACAAAGAGCAAGAAAACACACAGTGTAAGCTTTCCACATCTCACCAAGCTTGCCCCCAAATATCTTTCTATTGCCCATCAGAGAGGGTGCAGGTAACATAATCATTTTCCAACATTCAAGTCTCATCTTTTACTTTGGCACTGTTGCTAAAAAAAGTTGCAAAAAAAATAAATTCTGATTTTAAATTCTTTGTTATTTATTATAAGGGTGTAACAATACATTTACTAGGGGTTTGAGCACGCAGTGCTGAAACCCTATTGTAATCGTAAGGATTTTTATTATTATTATTCCGCGCTAAAACTGATCAGACAGCCCAAACCGTAAGGCCTAGAGAGCTGACACTTGGTCAGATGGTAGTAGTCTGGCTCGCTTTCAGACAAAAAGACCCGGCCCAATCGGCCTATAGGTGGCAATCAAAAGCGCGAAACTGCTCATAACTTCTAGACCATTTGTCATAGACTCAGGAGTCTTATATCATTAGAATCCTTGGCTCAATCAAAACAAAATGGCTATCCTTTCATCTCCGGTATGCAAATTTTTCTGCCATTTTGAAATTTGTCAAAAACCTACTTTTGCGAACTAGTCCTAGGTTTTTTACCCGATCTCAACCAAACCACTGCAAAAATATTCTCTGGACACTAAATATCAATAATTATCAAAAAAAAAAACTTTCGACTCATGGTCAAATAGGAATGCCAGGACATTGGCATATCTCAAAAAACATGGCCGCCATTGGCCAATGAAGTTTGAGCACCTATTAGACAATGTTAACAGAGGTCGATTGGAACGAAACTCACTGGGCATGTTCGACTCATGGCCCTAAAGGTCTGTAAGAATTTTGAAACAAATCGGCCACTAGTTGGCGCTAACGAGTTTTATGGCTCTGTAATCACGTGCTGTTTCACACATCCACACAATATGCATATCATTTGATAGATCTCCTCATGATGAACAACTTTGCTGAGAACCATTGCTGTCAATCAAATCGTTCATTAAATATTCGCAATTATGTTAAAAACCTACTTTTGCGAACTAGTCCTAGGTTTTTTGCTCAATCTCGATCAAACCACTGCAGCGCAGTTCTCCAGACTCTCTAGATCAATAATCATCAAAAAAATGTAGAATTTTGTCCTTCGGTTAGCTATAACGGGGTCATTTAGAAAAGGGGAGTGACCAAAAATACCCAAAGGCCTATAAAACCTAAACAAAAACTCAAAATATGACGAAAATTGGTGAGTGCATGTGTCAGATGACTCTTAACCAGCATGCAAAGTTATGTGAAGATCGGACCATAGGTGGCGCTATAACAGTTAAATAGGCTTCAAAAACACAAGCTGTCTATGGTAAATGGCCTCAAATTGCTACATATATACTCATATATTTACACAAACACTAGATCTTCATATCAAATGATTGACCTCCTCATGATGAACAACTTTGACTCTTGGACTATTAATGTCAATCCAACTGTTCTTTAAATATATAATATTATAACTACTTTTGTTAACTAGTTCTAGGTGTTTAACTCAAAATCAATAAAACCACTGCAGTATCATTCTCTGGACTCTCTAGATAAACAATTATCAAACAATGTTGAACATTTGCATTTGGACAGTGATAACAGGGCCACTTAATACGGTGATCATGATCTACTGTACCCAAAAGTCTATAAAACCTAAAACAAAACTAAACTAAAAGAAAATGTTAGTCATATATTTCGTATTACATTTGTAATACACAATTACAAATGTAATACACTATTACAGCACCTCGATCGGTCCCGACGTTCGGCACAGATAATCTGGTAATGAGAGATGTTCACAGATTGAATCTTGCACCTCCCGATCTGCTCTCACACAAATCAGGGCCACCCCGATCATATCAAACATGTTTGATATTCAGGATTTTAATTTGGGATGATCACGGCTATGATTACGTCAGTACTTTTACAACAGCCAATGCGCGGCCACAAAACAGCTGCTGTACACAGCAAAATCTCCAGTGTTAATTTAACACTCTGAGTGTGGACACATATAAACACTGAAGCAGTGTTGAAGTTAACGAGATAATTAGGTGATTAACGAAGTGATGATCGATCATTATTGAAGACACTTGATGTTAATAAGCAGAATCACCAAAGGAGAAAACCAAAATTTTTAAGCAACCATTATATTAGGTCTTGTTTGGCTGCAATTACTGAGTTATAACAACCAGACAAGCCAAGAGCAAAAGTCAATAAGATGGCATTGACTGTGCTTGACTTAATCATCATATAGTGACTTGAGTATTTGACATAGAATTTCCTTACAGATTACAAAAAAAATTGTGAACAAACGATCAATCAGTTTTGCCATAATCAGACAGATGATGGAAAAAAAAAAAGTTTATATTAATTTAGACACACAGACATGAAGAATCAGTGTGAGAATCACAATAACGGTGACCATCAAAAAGCGTGTTGTAGCCAATCAGAACTCATCCATGACTCCCATCATGCATTGCAGCATGAATAAATTATGAGAGTTCAGAGTTGATCTGTTTATCTGAATATGCCGTTTGTCACCATTGTTGAGATTCATGGGCTGGTTCTTGATGTCTATGTGTGCCTAGGTGAAATACTTTTTTTTTTTTTTTTTTTTTTAAAACAGGTTGTAAAAAAAAAACTTTCCAAAATGTACATGAAGTGCTGGATCTTCTGTGGATTGTCAAGGCTATTACAATAAGCAAAAAAAAAAAAACCTGACTTAGAGATTAGACTCCAGGTGATTTACGTCAAACAACGAATTTGTTAAAACAATCACCTGGTGAGTTGAGCTTTTGTCTTGTCTGGCTGCTTCAACTCAAATACAGCAGCCAAACAAAATCTAGTATTAAAGATTTAAGGGTCAAGAGCCCAACTAATGCAAACACTGACCACTATAATGGTTGCTTAAAAAATTTGGTTTTCTCCTTTGGTGATTCTGCTTATTAACATCAGGTGTCTTCAATAATGATCAATCATCACTTCGTTAATCACCTAATTATCTCGTTAACTTCAACACTGCTTCAGTGTTTATATGTGTCCACACTCAGAGTGTTAAATTAACACTGGGGATTTTGCTGTGTAGTTGTTGAAATGACGATCTGTTGCGTATAGATCACGTGAGGTGCTCCCTCCTGCATGATAATTTTAATAATATCTTGTAGTGTGTGATATGCCACAATTTTAAAATTTTGTAGTGTGTGCATGTTTAAGATTTCAGGGAAGATCATCTGCAAAGATTCTCCTTATGTGTGCACTGCAACCAGATCATAATAATTAAAAATTAAAAATCCTGTAGTGTGAGCCCGGCTTAACACTGAAGAGTGTCAAATTAACACTGAAGCAGAGTTCAAGTTAATGAGATAATTAGTGATTAATTAAGTAATGATTGACCATTATTGAAGAGACCTGATGTTAATAAGCAGAATCACCAAAGGAGAAAATCACATTTTTTAACCAACCATTATAGTGGTCAGTGTTTGCATTAGTTGGGCTCTTGACACTTTTACCATTACGTTATGTTTGGCTGCTGTAACTAAGTTGTAACAGCCAGACAAGCCAAAAGCACAAGTCATGTGATGATGATGATGATGATGATGGTGTTTTAATATAATCATTGTACTCATTTAGAGTCTAATTTCCGAGTTATGTTTTCTTTACTGGAAACTTAACTCAGAGATTTAGGTCAAATAATGATTACTTTAAGATGTAATCATCACCACCTGATGACTTGTGCTCTTGTTTTGTTTGGCTGTTATAATTAGTTATAACTACGGCCCATTATAAGTGGGGGTGTGCATGAGTTTTTTAGCCTGGTTTTCATAAGAGTATCTAGAGGCTTGGTTTGGTCATCACACTGCACATTGTGTGACCCATTCAAAATAACTCATAAAGAATAAATTAATATATAGTGACAATTATATCATTGGACTTTAGGTTTTGTTTTTTTTAAATAAAATAATGAAGTGTGTTAATACTATTATGTTTTAAAAATAAAAGCGAGCATTAAATAAAAATACAATTATTTTATAATACACTTGAATATAAAATGATGATATTGACTTTTTAATATACATTTTCATAATTTTCAGACCTAAAATTAGCAAGCTTTTATTCTCTCCCGGGTTTAGCACTTACGATTGAAGAGAAGTGAGTCAGTGAATGAAATGCCACATTTAATTATGCTTTCAGTTCAGATATATTTGATACTTTCATTTCTTATTTCGGTCACGCTTGCGGACTTGCGGCTACTTATGTGCAGGTCCTTCGGGCTTTCTGACTCCAAGACTGCAATTATCCAGCTGTGATCCTTGGCAAATCTTTGGGATCTCAAACTATCCTCCTCATGTTGTATTACACAGACAATATACTGTAGGCAGATTTGTAGCATTTACTGTTGATTGTAACTCCTTAATAATTGTCCTAATGATAGAAATGTTTAATGCTTTAGCTCTTTTCTAACTTTTTTTGACTTACTATTTTGTACTATTTTCTTGATTTCATATTTTGTGAAGCTCAAGAATCTGTTGCTGCACATCAGAACTATATTCTTTGTTGTTGTTTTTCTCATTGTGATGGATGTTGAAGGAAATTTGTCCTTCCTGTTCCCTCATATTTATATTTCTACCAGAAAGACTCAGGTGGTGATAAGACTCAAAAGCATTTATTTGACAAAACCAAAATATAAAAAATTGAATTCTTTGGCATAGGCCAATGCATAATTCGAATGCAGAGGATGACCATCTGCCCAGCAGCTTGATGGCTGATGTTGAAACTCCACATTCAGCAGCAGTAGTGGCCGCCCCGATTCTAAAGGAATGGCCGGTGTATTGAGGCGGTGGCAGACTGCAGCTTTCTAAAACAGTGGGTAAATGAGAGCTGAACCAGCCACGAAGAGAAATGCCCCAGCAGGCCACAGAGAGAAGGTCACAACAAGTCATGAGAGAAAGGCTACAAAAGTCCATAGAGATCATAGTCACTAAAAGCTGTGATGGAAAGGCACAATAGGCTGTGAAATAGTAAAAGTAATGAGTAAATGACACCACCACCAAATTGCTTAAAATTTACCTTAAACACAAGCATTACATTTTAGACAGAAGACATAAGTAATAAGTATTTACAAATTGCCAACTGAACTTTAGATAGCTATTGAACCCTTTAAAAGCGTTGAGGAAAGCCCTTACACTGGAAAACGGGGCACAAACTAGATTTTAACAGAAAAGTAACAATTATAACCTCCAAGTCCAAACACTGACTAGGATATTACAAGCTGAGGAGGAATCCAGTGAGAATGTCATGTCTATTGACGGGAAGAACGTAAAACACATCAGACTATAGAAAGGCTTTCACGAGTACAAGTTCCAAGTGGATTTACTTTAATGTTCACCACACAGAAAAGAGACACGCCAGCTAGTTATTTACCAGAGCAGACACAAGCCATGTAGCTAAACTAAAGCTAATTGTGTTAAATATACATATGTCTTGAGAACAGTATAAGAATGTGAGATTAACTGAGAATTTTTATCATAGTTTTGTCTAGAGTCAATATATTGTGCATCAGGAAAACTTTAATGTTGAAAGCATAGCGAGGAAACATGTCTGTTTACATTCTTGCTCTTATTCAGAGAACGCTCATGCAGAAATGGACAGTGAGGACCTCTTTGCAGAAATGGGCTACACAACAGGAGAGACTCAAAGTCGTAAAGCTTACCACATTCCAGTACAAGGCATCCAGAGATTGTTGTAGATGGACACAAATGAAACTATGACTGAAGGAACATAATTACAAAAGAATATGATTAAGACAAAAACAAAAAACATATGATGTGCTACACAGAAAGGCATAATGCAAGCAACAGTTTTTTTCACCGTAAAGATTGTAAGGAAACCAGGATAGGGTTTAAAGCCATGAAAGAGTAAATGTAATGAACCCTAAGACAGAAAGACAGTTTAGTGTCTTTGGCTGCTGTGACAGTCTTTTTGACAAACATGTTTGTGTTAAATAATAGTTTGCTGTTGATGAATTCATAATTATTGTGTAATAGTCTGATACATATAAACCATGTGCTATTGCAACACGAATTAAACATCAGTCTGAAGGTTAATTAAAAAAGAGCACAAAAAGGTGAACAATGCTGACACACAAAAATAAATACACAATAAATACATAAACCAAAGTTAGAATAAAAGAAAATAATAGCATAATTCAGCTGCTAAATTTATTCATACTGTGGTGGATGCTGGGAGTTTTGTAATATGGTATCTAGCATGCATTGCTACATTATACTTTTTATTGCCACCACTGTTGAGTTTCATGTGTTGATTTATGACTTTGTGTGTTAGTAAAGTTAAGCTTTTTTTTTTTTTTTTTTTTTTTGGTTTGTTTTTTGGTAGTTAAGTGGTTCTGCGATACTGTTGATTCTGCGCTGTAGTTTTATTCAGCCAATGTATAGTTGTCACTAAACAATTGTTATGGTCAAACAACATTGATGAATCAGGCTGTTTTGTTAGGACTACAGAGACATCAATAGCTGATCTCACTTTGTTTGAGCCCAATTAATGGCAACACTACTCAAGTCGATCTGGTTAGTAATGTGTGAAGCTGGTGAAGCTGTTTGTGGAGTTGTTTAATCCTCCCCTGCTGAGATCTTCAGAGATTTAATGTCTTTTATCTTCAGTTGATTTCATTTAAGGCAGTTGTAGTTCTTGAGTTTCTGTTTGCTGTAGTGAATGTAGCTCAAAGGGAAATGTATATAAATAATTACAATTATTTATATCAGCTGCCAATACACAGTAAAATCACCAGAGTAAAATCAACTCTATTCAGAGAACATTTGGTCCCTCTCTAAATAGAGTTAAATTAACACTGAAGCAGAGTTAAAGTTAATGAGATAATTAAGTGATCAATTAAAAGGTGATTGAGCATTAGTGATGAACAGCTGCTGTTAACAAGCAGAATCACTGAAGAAAAGACAAACAGAAGAACTACAACTGATTTCAGCCACAGATTAAATCAACCTAAAAAAAATAAATAATTAAATCACTCAAGATCTCAGCAGGTGATGCTTAAACAACTCCACAAACAGCATCACCAGCTTCACTCATTAAACCAGACTGACTTTATTTCTGTCACACGTCTACAGAAGCTCTTATTAAGATGTACAGGGGATCAAATTTTGATGTTTTAGTGGTTAAAATGATGCCACCATCATGGAGATCAGCATTTGCTTTAGTTTAGCTCTTGACCCTTGACTTCTTGGGTTAGATCTCTGTTTAACTGTGTATGTGATGTTGTAAAACAAAGTGGTTGGTGCTTTATACTAAGCGCATGTTACCTGTTTATTGTGAGTTGATTTGATTACATCAATGGTAACTTTTTTTTAAATTTGTACTTTTAGATTCACCATAACAAACTCTGAAACTTCAGCAAGCAAAAAAAAAAAAAAAAAAAAAAAAAACAGCAGTTCAAGCAGTAAATAATTATTTTAGGTTCAAGTAAAGCATAAATAAATTCCACAATTACTTAGAGACACACAGACATCAAGTACCAGCATATGAATCTCAACAATGTTGACAATCAACAAAACTTTTCATGCTGCAATGCATGCTGGGTAACAACATAGTAAAAACTCCCATAATGCACTGCCGTATGAATAATTATTGTCACCACTGTTGAGGATCATATGATAAGTGTTCATGTCTAAAATCCTGAGCAGATGCAGCTCTTTATGTTTTAAATTAAAGCAATATGTTGGTGATTGCTTAACCTTTTTTTCAACAATATGCCCATCAATAAACCAAAGAGAAAAATTGCTTTGTAATGTTCGCACAAATGAGCTATAAGCAAAAAGAGTAAAACAATCTGTTGCTTTAAATATTTGATTCAGCAATACATATAGGCTTGCTGTAAAGCAGCATTACAATTGCTTAGAAGCAAAATGATTGCAAGTTGCTAAAAGGGTCAAGAGACAAACTAAAGCAAACCTTGACCACAATTATGGTGGCATTATGTTTTATTATTATTACAATAAAGTCAGTCTGCTTAGTAATGACTGAAGCTGGTGATGCTGTTTGTGGAGTTGTTTATTCAGATTTTGAGAGATTTAATATCTTTTATTTCAGTTGATTTAGTATGTGTCTGAAATCAGTTGTAGTTCTTGTGTTTGTCTTTTCTTCCGTGATTCTGTTTGTTAACAGCAGGTGTTCATCACTAATGCACAATCATCATTTGATTGATCACTTAATCATCTCATTAACTTTAACTCTATTTAGAGAGGGACCAAATGTTCTCTGAATAGAGTTAATTTTACTCTGGGAATTTTACTGTGTAGTAACTGTATTTTCCATTCACTAATCTGTTTGCCCGGCGAACATTCAGTATAATTTTTATATCAACTATTTTATCTTGGCCACAGAAAATAACTTTCTTAAAGTATCATTGTATCATCATAAATCAACACATGAAACTCAACAATGGTGTAGCAATGCATGCTGGGTACAATAGTACTAATCTCCCAGCATGCATCACAGCATGAATAAGTGATGCAGCTGAATTGTCCTATTATTTTCTTTTATTCTAACTTTAGTTCATGTATTTATTTTGTATTTTTTGCTGTTCTTATTTTTTGCTGTGTGTTTCCGTAGCTTCTTGTGATTTCCAGAATGGATCCGAATAGCTGAATATTTTGTCAACATTGTTGAGGTTCACATGCTGATTGCTGATATCTGTGTGTGTGGTGGGACTGCTCCTTTTTTTTTTTTTTTTTTTTTCTTCTTCTTCTTTTTTTTTCTTCCTTCTTCTTCTTCCTTCTTCTTTATCTTCTTTATCTTTATCTTTTTATCTTCTGACTGATGTTGTAACTCATGTTGCAATATCACAGAGTTCATAATGCCAGAGTTAAAGAGTTAAAGCCTTAAATTTCTCAACTGTTAGATTAAGATACGTTCTTAGTGTATCAGGCTATTACACAATAATTGTGAAACTATCAACAGCAAACTATTATTTACTCTAAACGTGTTTGTCAAAAAGAGTGTCACAGCAGTGAAAGACAAATGATTAATAATAAGAGTTAAAAGCCTGACTAATGGAAACACTAATCACCATTCAAATGAAACAAACATTAGATTTAAACCCCAGTTAATTCTCACTAAGAACTTCTGTAGACATCTGACAGAAAGTCGATCTGGTTAGTAATGTGTGAAGCTGGTGAAGCTGTTTGTGGAGTTGTTTAATCCTCCTCTGCTGAGATCTTCAGAGATTTAATGTCTTTTATCTTCAGTTGATTTCATTTAAGGCTGTGGCTTAAGTCAGTTGTAGTTCTTGAGTTTCTGTTTGTCTTCTCAGTTTTTGTTTCAGAGAACAGTTCTTTTCTGTTCTCTTCTTGGCTTCAGTGATTTTGCTTGTTAACAAGCTTAGACAAGCTGAGAGAACATAAATAATATCTAAAGATTTGTGGCTCAGGTAAGCTCCAGTTGTGGTTTATTTCTTTGCTCTTGGCTGACATGTGGCATTGCTACGGTCTGCTTGTGGCCCAGATCTGGCACACAGCAGTGGTTTATTCAAGCGCCATCATTCCACGCTGCATGTGGGCCAGATCATCATTACACATGTGCCAAATGTGGGCCGACACTATGTTGCTATCTTGGAAAGTGAGATCAGCTATTGATGTTTCTGCAGTTATAATAAAATAGCCTGATTTATTAATGTTGTTTGACTCTAACAATTGTGCAGTGACAATAATAAATTTGCTGAATAAAACTGCAGCGCAAGATCAACAGTATTGCTGAACCACTGAAACACTTGCATATTTTCCAGATGACGGCTAAAATACCTTAAACTTCTCAGTCAGTTTTGATTGGACACATAAATGTAATACATCACCTGAATCTGTAAAGGGTCTACTTTTATTTGTGTATGCTCACCATATTAACGAACTTCTGTGTTTTTTTTTAAATAAAAATATACAGGGTGTCCTTTCAATCTACTTAGTCTCGGTGAATATCCAGTTGAAATGCGTCATTAAAATGAACTGAAACTCAGCGAATACATCACACACAGACATGAGAGATACATCTATAGAAAGCTACTTTTAAATGAAGTAAGTCTGATCAAAAACAAACATTCTGTGTTAAAGTAATCTGTATAAAACCAACGGCATGTCCTGTTTTCCCCTCTGAGCTTATTGTCTCTAATTAGATCGGCACTATTGATATTATAATCGTCTATGTGAGACGTGCAACATGTAAACACCCACATCACTGTAAAAAAACAGCAACAAGTCTGATACTTTTTGTTTTTGGAAGAAGATGCGCTGAAAGGAATAGAGCTAAGCTTGTTTACCTCACAAACAGGAGATCTCTTGTACAGTGTAAGTAATGTTTCTTATTGGCGTTAGATAATGTGTTGTTGTGACATAAACTTGAACACATTTACTAGTTGGACTTTTCCAAAACTACAATTCCTGACTAAAATGTGTGAAATGGAGTGCAACATTTTGGAATGTGACAGGCAACCTTTCATTGCATCTGTAAGACATCAGGATGGTTTTATGTTTCATAAACAATACGATATAAAAGTAATGTTTAGACAATATAAAAATAATGTATAAGAATGCTTAGACCAGTCTTTACTGTTGAATACTCAGTCTGCAAATATCTGCTCAAACTAGTTTATAATGTGCTTAATAATAATTTAGATTTTCAGATGTTGTTGTTGTGCTGTATAATAATAAATACAAAGCATTTTTGAGCAGCAAATCAGAATATTAAAATGATTTCCGAAGGATAATGTGACTGGAGAAATTATGCTAAAAATTCAGCTTTGAAATCACAGGAATAAATTACATTTTAAAATATATTTAAATAGGATCCAGTTATTTTAAATAGTAAAAAAAAATCTAAATTCTTGCTGTACTGCTGTACCAATGCTGTCCATTTGTTTTCTTGTGCAGTTTCTGCTGTCTCTCATTTCCTGTGTTTAAGTTTCCTGCCGCTGTTTTGAATATTTGTTGTATGTTGTCCCAGCACTTCCCTCTCAAACACACACCAGACTGAAAGGCTCATTATGCAGCTCATTATTTGTCTTCTCAGGTGTGAATCCCACTATTATTCATGATCATTCATGCCTCCTTGCATATGCCCTTTCGATTAGAGGCTGACATTTTTTCGGGAATCCCGCGGGTCACGGGATTCCCACGGGAATCCTGTGGGATGGGAAACAAAATCACTAATAACCACGGGATTGGGACGCGATAGGAAAAAATGTCAGCGGGAATGGGCGGGACCGGGAATCGTAATGCTATGAAACCCAACTTTTATACACAAATATACCTTTTATATAAATAAACTATAAACGATATATTGTAATTTTGAACTTAATTCTAGTTGACCTGTCTCTTTATCCTTCTGTATGCTTTGGTGTGGCTGGTTAAGCAAGTGAGTTCATGACAGACAGATCGTTAACGACTGGTCTATGTGGTAATACAGCAGGACATCCAAATGCTCACCTATCATTCATCGACCATATGGCTTTTCATCTGAAAGATGTTTGTAGTAGCAACTTTACATGGCCGCTCAATCTAATGTTAACCTAGAAAAATCAGGTGTGAATTGCTAAATATTCATGGGTCATTGCCACTCCTTCGCATATTCCCTTTTGATCACAAAACATGTCTTAGAAAATTTACATAAATATATTGTTTTCTCTGAACGAGCGAACGAGATGATTTTCACATAATGTAATGTAGCAATGCATGCTGGGTACCACAGTACTAATCTCCCAGCATGCATCACAGCATGAATAAGTAATGCATTGTATTGTCCTATTATTTTCTTTTATTCTAACTTTGGTTCATGTATTTATTTTGTATTTTTTGCTCTTATTTTTTGTTGTGTCTTTTCACAGCTTCTTGTGATTTCCAGAATGGATCCGAATAGCTGAATATTTTGTCATCATTGTTGAGGTTCAACAATTTGTACTTAGTTTGTTTGGGTAGATTCTATCCTATATGTCTGAGTAAAGAATACCTTAGTTTACGAATCTACTCAAGAAAATGAGGTAAATTAAAGTAACAATTTGCACTTCGTTTGTCTATATATTTGAGTAAAGAATACCTGAATTTAACAGCTATGACAAACTAAAAAAAAGTAGATAAAGTCTACACAGCAAAAAGCCCAGTGTTAAATGAACTCTTGCGGGAGTTTATTTGAGTGTTAAAATGAACACTGAAGCAGTGTCAAAGTTAATGAGTTAATTAAGTGATTCATTGAGTGATGATTGAAAATTATTGAAGACACCAAAATGTTTACGTCACCATTAGAGTGGTCAGTGTTAGCATTAGTTGGGCTCTTGACCCGTAGCTTTTTAATATTAGCTTTTGTTCAACTGTTTAGTTAAACTAGCCAGACAAGCCAAAGAGCAAAAGTCATGCAGTGGTGATAATTCTGTTTTAAAATATATTTAATTTGAGCCACTGAAACCATTTAGAGTTCTATATCCTTTATTTATTACAACTGCCTTGTGGTTTCACAGCAGCAAAAAAATGATAAAGCCTGAATTTTTTTTTTTTTTAATTTTGAATGGACTTCTTACAAGCTCCTCCGATCAAAAAAAAAACTTTCAAAAGCTGTTCTTTTAGGCACACACAGACATCATGAATCAGCATATGAATCTCAAAAATGGTGACAAACAGCATATTCAGAAACAGATCAACTCTAAACATCACGGAAATCATCAGCTCATAATTTATTCATGCCACAATGCATCATGGGAGATATGGATGAGTTTTGATTGGCTACAACATACGTTTTTGTTGGTCACCATTGTTGTGATTCTCATGCTGATTGTTGATGTCTGTGTGTCTAAATCCAAATTTTTTTTATATTTTTTCCAGTCAAATAAACTTCAGAAACACCTGTCTGATTAAACCAACATAAACAAAATACAACTCACTTATTCTGATCGTTACTTCATGACTTTGTCAAAGCATATTCAAAACCACAAAATCTCATTTCTTCTGGTTTGTCTGACTGTTATAACTCAATTACAACACCCAAACAAAAATCTAATATTAAGAAGTTACTGGTAAAGAGCTAAACTAATGCTAACACTCACCACTATAATGGTGATAATGGTGGATACAAAATTAGATTTTCTCCTTTTGGTGATTCTGCTTATTAACATCAGGCGTCTTTAATAATGGTCAATCATCACTCAATGAATCACTTAATTACCTCATTAACTCTAACACTGCTTCAGTGTTCATTTTAACACTCTTGAGTATGGACTCAAACTCCCGGGAGAGTAACACACAAAGTCATCATAAATCAACACATGAAACCCAACATTGGTGACAATAAAAAGTATAATGTAGCAATACATGCTGGGTACCATAGTACTAATCTCCCAGCATGCATCACAGCATGAATAAGTGATGCAGTTGTATTGTCCTATTATTTTCTTTTATTCTAACTTTGGTTCATGTATTTATTTTGTATTTTTTGCTGCTTTTATGTTTTGTTGTGTCTTTTCACAGCTTCTTGTGATTTCCAGAATGGATCTGATTAGCTGAATGTTTTGTCACCATTGTTGAGGTTCACATGCTGGTGTCAGGACTGTTCCTGTTTTTTTTTTTTATTTGTTTTTTTGTTTTTTGTTTTTTTACATCTTCTGACTGATGTTGTAACTCATGTTGCAATAGCACAGGGTTTATAATGTTAAAACCTTAAATTTCTCAACTGTTAGATTAAAATGTTCTGTGTATCAGACTATTACACAATAATTGTGAAATCGTCAACAGTCAACCATCATTTACTGCAAACATGTTTGTCAAAAAGCCGAAGACAAATGATTAATAATAAGAGTTAAGAGCCCAACTAATGGAAACACTGATCACCATTTAAATGAAAAAAACATTAGATTTTAAACTCCTGTTAATTCTCACTAAGAACTTCTGTATACATCTGACAGAAAGTCGATCTGGTTAGTAATGTGTGAAGCTGGTGAAGCTGTTTGTGGAGTTGTTTAATCCTCCCCTGCTGAAACTTTCAGAGATTTAATGTCTTTTATCTTCAGCTGATTTCATTTAAGGCTGTGGCTTAAGTCAGTTGTAGTTCTTGAGTTTCTGTTTGCCTCTTTGTCCCGTTCTCTTCTTTGCTTCAGCAATTTTGCTTGTTAACTGAATACCAAATTTTACTTAAGCTGTAATGTATTATTTTCAAGATACAGATATGCGCACGTGATTGGTGTGTGTGAAACGGTGAACACAAAACTTTCGCTGGAGTCTGCCATTGGACCGGCAAAAGAATTTCCCTGAAGCAGTGGCTCTGATCTGTCATATGGCCTATTAGGGCTTAAACGGATCGCAGTCGATCCGTGATATGTACAGACCAGGTCAAGACCCCACCGTTCGTCATGTGATTTCGCAGGTTAATTTGCCAATTTACACATTCAAGCTATTTAAAACCAAAAGAAGAAGAAGAAATGACATAGAACTCGATTCGTGACTTGCGCGCTGTTCTCGCACACCCCCGAAGCACACACAAGCACAGAGACGTGTTTCAGACAGAGCGGCATACCGAGTTTATTCCTCTTTCACCTCTCCCTGCGTTTAAGATGCATATGCATGGGGGTTCGCAGTTACGTCGCAATATTGGAAGTATTTCTGTTTTAAACCATGAAGGCGAGAACGGATATCAAACTTTGCACAATAGTTATGCCGGTGAACGTCTTAACCTCAGTTTTTACTGTACAGTTCACTATATAGAAAGTGAAAACTGACGGAGTTTTCTAACGCTGCATTCACAGCGCACATTCTCTCAGAGACGAATCTACTTTAATGTGCTGATAACAGTATATACCTGTCCAATAGTCTTAATAATTGTAATTTCAGGCCTATAATCCCCCCGGTCCGCGAGAATATTTTCAAACTGTAACTGGTCCGTGGTGTAAAAGAGATTGGAGACCCCTGCTGTAAGCCTACTGTAGTTTTTTTTAAAATTCATGAAACAACAGTAGCAGCAGCAGCAAAAATAATAGTTTTTATCTACCTTTATTTTGTACTTATTTGTCCTGTTGTCATTTGTTTTTTAGCAAAATAAACAAACATCTTACATTTTGTTAGTTCTTTGTGTCATGAAAGACTATTGTGAATCTAACATAATGCAATCTGGTAAATGTGCAATCATTATTATTAAAAAAAATTGCAAATTTTGTGCAATTTTTTGGAAATTACCACCACAAAATCAGACATTTGGATCGCAAAATTCACGAAAACTGACAATAGGACCTAGGTTTAAAAACACAAAATATCGTGTTTTGTTTTGTTTTAAACATCTGCAAACATTTCAGTTCAGTACTTAAGTACATGATGTGTGATTATATGCATGAAATTTATTCAGTTACAATTGAATGCAAACAGTCTTACCGGTGTATTCTCAACATCAGTTTCATCTGAATCTGTATATCTTGATGGTGGGACTGAGGCCCTTTTCTTAGGCAGCTTGTTGCTTTCATCAGACTCCAATCCCAGAAATTCCTTAATCTCTTAGCATTAGTATGAAATCGGTTGTCTGAAAAGTAGTTCAAAGTGGGAAGAGAGATCAGATTAAGGCAGTTTACAGTAAAGAAAACAATATTTTAAATTTACTGCATTTAATTATTCCTGTGCCTATTACTGTCAATGGTAGTTACACAGCTGCCATAACAACTTCGCACATCACAACAGCTTCACATTATTTAATGGTACTGACACGGTAAAAAAAAAAAATGCATTTAAATATGTCTACTTGCTGCTCACAAACTTGATAGAGGCCATGTACGCCGGCCAGCCATGTTTTGGCTTTTTCCCTTTTTGCCACACAGCAGCTGAATAGTCAGTTTGTGGGTATCGTGCAAACTTTCTCATCATAGCTTAGGAATTAAAAGAGTTGCTGTTAATCAATTTAAATTACTAAGGCGGTTTCATTATTCACAAGGTGTCTTGTGAGTTTGATTGACTCACATAATGGCAGACATAATGCTATAGAGCTTGGGAATCTACGTCACGTGATTGCCTTCTGTATTGCATTCTGGGTTGTCACCGGCATGTTTTAGGACACGCTAAATAGCATACAATGATAATAAATACAAATCACTAGAGGAAAAAACGACGTTGCGTTAATATTTTTAAGAGCTGCTTGCAATTGCTTAGAATAAATGTACTAATATTGGAATCCGTTGCGTTCATTCGAGCACTCAGTCGTGTGGCCAGAACACGACACTCACAGAAATCATACGGCCGCCTTCTACTGTACCACACCCAGGACCGAATTAATTACTCTTTTGCAGTTTTTAATAACTAGGTGGCACTGATATATCTTTCCGATAAAATAAACACACTATAGCTTGATCTCAGCCAGTTGATCATGTAAGTGAACCACCGCTCTCCACATTTTGTGTGTATCTCAGATGTCTGTTCTATTCAGAAGTAAATGCCCTGCAAACTTGAAATATTCCTCGCTGATTATTACAGGTCGAAGACAGCGTATATGTTCCATTCAATGAGCATTAAAGTGTGCAAGACATGAATTTAAATTGCATTTATTTACAATTGTCACGCTTCTCTAGCAAGTTTAGTCTGTGTGTAAAGACGCAGGTGGTGGCGTAGTGCAAATCCATGAATGAATATTCTTAAGTATTCGCTGATGTATTTAATCATATACCATAACACCCTAATGTCATTAAGGGATGAAGTGCAATAAGTTTGACAGGACATAAACTGAAGAAATACACGATTTTTTACAACGAGCTGCTGAACAGTAAATCAGATGAGTTGCTTTATGAACAAGGAGCGTGATCTCATCGAGTCATATCACAGATTAAATTACATTTCCAAACACGTTATTCATAGCGTAAGCACTTACAAATTAATGTGTATCGGAAACTATGAATCTGTAATAAATAATAAATACCAACAACAAAGCCAGAATTTGAAGCTGTTTATTTTCATTGAGCTGCTTTCGCCATAGTGCGCAACGCTTGTGGAAGATAAGTAGGCCTACAATAGATGATATTTTAAAGATATATAAGTAGCATAATTTTATCTGTACAATATCAACACAACATAAACAAAAAATAAATTAATCCAGCTATAACCTAGCTAAATACACGAAGGGCTGTCAAAGTTGTTGCAGAGAATTCTTAAATATGGTTGCAGTTACGAACATTAGCTGGTAGCAAACTAACTGTTGTGAGTTGTCTAACAGATTAACATTAACAAATTGGGAAAAAAAAAACCATCTACTTTGTTTACAAATTGCTAAATGCATAAAGCTGAATCAACAGTGCTGCCTGAGTAATTACTACAACAAGTGAAAATTCTTCCCATCTTCAGCTTCTGATGACGTTACCGAAGAAATCAACGTCTAAGCAATCTGTAAATCCAGAGCTGTTGAAGCAAAGTCCCGCGGTTTTACCGCTCTCTGTTTGAAGAAATTCAAACAGCAACCCAATCTGCGTTTTTTTTGTTTTTTTTTTACATGGACTTGCTTATATGTAACATTAAGCTGCTAAAAGGCTACTTTTAACTCATACAGTATACAGAACACATGCAGAACAAATGCCGAAACGAAAGGCGTACTGCTTTCACAATTGCCAAGAAGAAGAAAGAAAGATACCTCATTGTACACGGACCAGGTGGAAAAAAAGGTAAAAATATGTATAGATAAAATAAAAAATATGAGAACAGGGTCAGAAATTAACGGGGGCTTATGGCAATAATTCCATCACAATAAACAAAAACGCCCCACAAAATTAAGATAAACGGGCAAAAATTGCTCCTGCACGATTAAATTAAATACATCTGTTGCGATGAAATGTGAAAATGAATTAAAATTGCCAGTTTGCTGAATTATATTTATATCTGCTCATCAGATTTTTAAAAATGTACAATTTGTTTTAAACAGTTGTTGGTAACAGTTTGCAGTCTCCTGATTGATTGAATTAATTGGTTAAATTTAAGTATTTTACATTGAACACAACATGGTTGCAATTAATAAGGTGATTATTGAAATTGCCCCTACAAATGTAAAAAATGGTCCTGGAAATTAGTTCAAGGGGTCAAATATTGCCCCTTAATGGAAAAGATTAAGAAATTAAAATTAAAATTAAAATTATTAATTTCTCACCCTGGTTGAGAACCACTGATCTAGACTAATGGTAAAGTATACAGCTATGAAGCTGCTTCTCTCATAATGTTTTGTCTGAAACTGTGCAGGAAAATTGAAAAATATCTACATGACTTGGAAGCGGAAACGTTCCAGAGTAGCACTAATGATGTAAGTCCTTAGTAAGACAAGTTTCATAGGGCCCAATTAAATTGAACCGTTTCTTCTTTTCAAAATAAGCTCAACTTTATACACCATTAAATGGACTGTTCTGTTGTCTCCCTCTTTTGTATATTTCCTTTTGCCCTGTCTTAGAATGTTTCACAATCACCAAAGGGGACTGAAGAATCCACCCCCACAGATACAGGGCTCCAGGTAGACATTTTGGAGCAAATTGTTTAAATCTATTGATATATAGATTTTTTTCTTCTTCTTCTTTCACATAATTGAATAATGTTGTCCCCTCTTTTAGGACAATATACTGTTACAACCAGAAACCACAAGAGAGTCACCATCCATAGAAAAAAGGTGAAACGTTTTGTTTAAATGTCCTCCAGCTGTCAGTAAGCATTTGGATACTGAAGATTACCAAAGACTTTTCTCATTTTAACCTTATGTGTTGCCTTCGTATAGGATATGTCACACATCCCTGAAAGGAAAGAACAGTCACAATCACCAAACACTAATGTGAGATTTCTTCCTTTGAAAAGAACCAACTCTTAATACTTGAATCTGCATTTCTTAAATAACATCCTCTTTCATATTCACATTTATTATTTCATTTTGTCCCCTCATCCAGGTCAATCTACCACTGAGGACAGGGCAGTCTATATCCAAAGAAATACAGGTAACATGACCTATTTCTATTTTAGTTCTATTTCTATATGTTTTGGTTGTTATATCTGCTATTGATTCAAATTATGTATGTTAAATAGTTTTGTTTTTCTAAGGATGACAGCCCTATGTCACATTCACCAGAGACTACAGAAGAGGGGACTTTATCAGAAGCACAGGTAAATAAGAAAGTTACACTGGACTACATGTAAATCTGTCACCTGTCTCACCAGCCACAGTCACTCATTCCCAGTCACCCGCCTTCTAATTGGACACACCTGGAACCACTTCTCTGCACCACATATAAGCACATGCACTCCACTCACTCAGCGGCTGGTCTCAAGGTCTCTACGTTGGGAATTCCTACCTGTCTCAGCTCATCTTCCTAGGATGGATCAACGCAAGGATTTCTGAAGAAACAAAGCTAAGAGGATTACACGAGATAAGACTTTGAGCCTTATATTGCTATATGCTTCCACCTTTTTTATCTCACCTCCCTTTATGCCTTTATGTTGGAAGCTTCTGAGTTCATTAATAAAAACCTTGTTTATGAAACTTACCTCGTCTCTGCCTCTCCCAACTGTGACAGAAGACCAGCCCCTCAAAAGAACTGCCGCCGCCACTCCCGAGCTCACTCCTTCAGCACCAGAGCCCATGATCACGGAGAGTTACCATCTGTCCCGTGCCCAGCGAGCGCGTCGGAGTACTGATGGCCTCTGCCTGTACTGTGGCTCCCAAGACCACCTTCTGCGCACCTGTCCTGTCCGTCCACCACGCCCAGCGGTGAGTACTGTCCATATAACTCCTTCTGATCTCGTGTCCCGTACACTGATGCTCTACTCACCCATAATTGTA
>NW_026128550.1:81096-106505 GCF_022985175.1 Labeo rohita
AGCTCCTCCGATCAAAAAAAACTTTCAAAAGCTGTTCTTTTAGGCACACACAGACATCATGAATCAGCATATGAATCTCAAAAATGGTGACAAACAGCATATTCAGAAACAGATCAACTCTAAACATTCGGAAATTCAGAAATTGTACAGTGCAGAAACTGGTTCGAGGATGTACTGTCAAAATATCATTGGCCTTTATGAAGTTTTTTCCTACAGGATTTGAAAGGGCATTGTGAGACTGTTAACATTAATTAATTGTGAACAGTCGGGGCCCTAACATATTATTGTAAATAAAGTTGAGTCAAATATGTTTCTAGAACAGTGACCTAAAATGTTAAAAAATGAGGGGTTAAAAAGTGGCTTGAATATATTTGACAGAAAGTCATTTTTGTATATGTGACATGAACTATGTTGGTGGTGATATGCATAAGAATCACTCTGAGATGTATATACTAATCTTAATACTGTGATAAAGTTGTGATATAGAAGTTGTCAAATGAAAATGAAATCTGGTGATGTTGGATTTGAAAGGAAAATATACTGATATGTGAAATATGTAACTTTATTGTTATAGAATACACTCTAATAAATGGCTAGTTCTTCCATTAAACTCTAGATGGAGCAAGCTGACGGGTGTTAACGTAACTGATGATATTCACAGCCTTATACCACTTGGCACAAGCTGATTGGTTCACGTCGCGTACGCAGCCAATGAGTTTGAACCTTTACCTTTAAATGGCTGGTCAGCATTCACTTGAGCCTTTCGAAGTAGCACGCTTTGAGTTCCTCTGAAACCCTCCACCTTCCCCAGCTCCACCTGTATAGATCTGCTACGGTTTATTTTGTATGGTACTGTGCAGCAGCAGTATGTCTTAAATACTCACAGCACCGTATTGCCATATGCTTTGGCAGTAGCAAGTTCCTGTACTTGCTTGTGTTGTGGAGCAAAGTTGATGAATTTTCTCAATGAAGTCAATAAGGCTCGAGAAGCAGAGTTCCAGATGTCAAAATAAGACTTTATTGGACAAAGCAACAAAGCCGAGATGACAGCAGCTGCATCTAAATCTTTGTCTGTCCGGGCATCCATATTTATACCCATCCACGCTTACCAAAATTGGTAATTCCGGTTACTCCTATCTGTTTTGGTGAGCCCACCTGGCCCATCTTCAATGGTGGAGTTTGGTTATCTCGGTCACAATGATCTTGACTCCTCTAACCCAATTAAAAATGACCCATCTCCAAATGGTTGGAGGTGGTCACATGGGGCATACATCATAAATGGGAAGTTACCCAAAGTTCATGAGTTCACTTAAGTTCACTGATATGATCCAGTGAAAATCACCAGTACTGCCCAACAGAATACACATGAGACTCTCAATCTGTGTTAAGACATCCAGTATTATAACAATCAACATTTTGATCAGTCTATTGATTGCTGTTGTGACCATACATTATATGTTTAAGTAAAATAATATCATATTGAGTAAAATAGCATAATATATTTTAAAAATACACAATACTTGCAGCAGCAGCAGCAGCAATAATGTACAACTACAGCAATAACCAACAGCAGCAGCAATTCAGCAGCAGCGTAGCAGATCTGTTCCGCCAAGACCAAATACATTAACATTGTCATATACATTACCATGATAAAATCTTCCCAAGTGGTTTCATGGAAGTTTTTGTAATCAAAATGTGTGCTTGTGTGCTTGTGTGTAGCTAAAATGTTGTGTTTCATCTAAAAATGAGTATACCGTATATGACTATGATTGACTATAGGCATAGGGCTCCACTTAGGACAAGATAAGAGCAAGGGCATGAGTTAAGTACAGCCTTATACTGACTGGTAAACTGCTCTGTTTTATACACATCTCGAGATGTGGTGGACATTCATATTAAATTAGCATTCTTTCACTATGTTTTTGCATCATAAAAATCTGTAAGGCTTTAGTCATATGTAGGACATATATAACATATATGATTGAAAATAAATAAATATTATGCATTTTGCATTTGTGCTTTTTGCAGCATATATGTCCCTTACAATATTTTGTTGGAACATATAAAAACCACAGGTGTTTTTAACTGAACTTTTCCATATGGGCACCTCTGCCCTGGATTCATTAACAGTGCTTAACAAAATGTGTAGCGATACATACCAAATCTTCTGTTGTGGGTGTGTTCTTGTAGTTTTTTCTGTGCTGACAAGCATATATCACCCTTCTTTTCACAGAAAGTGGGACATATTCTGAATAGTCTTCAACTCACCATAGACATTGTGGTGTCACTTTTTGCTTTCTGTTACTGTCAAGGACAATTAATATTCAAAATGAAAGGAAAACAGAAAATTACACGATGAGCACAGCAATAACAAAAAATGTAACTATTAATAGAAATACTGCAGTGATTAATGTACTGCTCACTATAAGTTCATGTTAGTTGCTAAATGTTTTAACTAATGTTAATAAATGAGGCCTTACTGTAAAGATTTACCCTCTACTACATATTATCTTCTTACATTCATATTTTTCTTTACAGACTTATACTGTTTTTGTGTTAATGTGTTTTCTGTTGTGAATCTGAAACGAGACAAATTCCTTATATCATGGCAAATAAACTTCACAAGATATTTCCATAACAGAAATAGGTACAGAAATATTTCCCATTAGGAGAAAACATGCTATAAATGTAAATGTAAAATGTTAAATTACCAAACAGTGTAAGATGTGCCAGATGCACGCTTGTGGCTTTCCAAGAGATGTCTAAGTTCTTCGTCTGAAGAAACAATTCCTGTGATGTACTTTTCGGAGGATGTACATATTTTGAAATATGATGGTAACCAGTCTGAAAGAAACAAAGTATATCATTTTGAAGAAGTTCATACTTTCATGTACATCATCTTTTTATTCTTTACATTCACTCATACTGTATATAAAAACACCAGTTAATTAATTAATTACTAAAATTAACCATGGTTTATTATAGTAAAAGTGTGGTAACCGTGTTTTTTGTTGTTACAGAGCTGGTCGGTGAGCCGCGGACCGCTCACCACCAGATGTCGCTCTCACTCTGTTTGTACACGCGGACTGTTGCACCACACCCTGGACTACATTCCCCATCAGCCATTGCACTTCACTTGCCCCAATCAGAGACAGTATAAAAGCCCCGGTCTTCCTGTCACACATCGCCGAGTATTGAATTGTTTATCATTCATACAAAGCGTTTCTCCGTGAACTCTCGCCTGTCTGACCACTCTACTGCCTCGCCCATACGGATTACGTTCGCCGCTGGATTGGCCCTCGCCTGTCACGGATTACTCTTGTCTCGCCGTCCATACACCTGTCTGCCGTTGTTTGACCCTGCCTGCCTGACCATGTCTATGTCTCGTCCCAACAATAAAAGTTTGGATATGGATCCGCTCGTCTCTTGTCTCGCTCCCTCTGTTACATTTGTTTTGTTTTTAAGCCGAATTGATTACCATTTGTATAACCAGTTTTACTACAAATACCATGGTTAAACTATGGTTAGTTTGCCCAAAAAAACATTATTATGCTGTGGTTACCATAAAAATACAAACACTCTGGAGTTTTGTTGTTGTTGTAAAACCATGATTAACTTTGGTAAAGAGACAGACTAAGCTATTGACGGTCACTGCACGTTTTACATTTCTTCTGTTTATTTGTTTAAGAAAATCGTTTAAATGTAAGATTATAAAACAAAAAATAACCTGTATGACCTGGTTTGCTCTTCATTATCACTGGTATGCTTTCCTCCATCATCCATCAGGCGCTCATTCTGGGATTCGAAATGCCCGCGCAAAAAAACAAAACAAAAAAAAAAACAGTATACTGTGCATGACCTCTTAATTGTTTTTTTTTTTTTTTTTTTGAAAGGGGGCGTTTTCCCTACGCCTCCAGAAACGCCCATTTTATGTTGTGGTAATGAAACCCCTGGAATTTAGTGAATGCCCATGTGAAATAGTGTTCTTGCGCAGATGGGAATTTTGCTTACACAAAAATGTTCTGAGGGCAGAAAGGAAAATGATTGGTTTACAGATTCAACCAATGAAATTGAAGCAGAGGCGGGGTCAGGAAATTTGGTCGTGTGGAGGGAATACTTCAGACAGAAATGTTATTAACGCTTCGTGGGAGGCATTTGCTGCAAGGTAAGTGAATTTACCATGTATTTTATTTAAAAAATAATAATAAATTAGAAAATTAACCGGCAATGACGCACAGAACAAGTAATCATTGACTACATGTCATATCATATGCATTTTCATTCAACTGCTTCATCAGTCGATCGCACCAAAGCTGCTTATGGGGTAGATTGAGTAAAACATGCTTTTCCAATGCAAAGCTAAAGCAAAGCTAAATTCTGTTGTAAATTTGTTAACTGACAGTAAGAATATTTAACCGAATTTTCGTTTGCCGAAGTTTTTTTTTAAAAAACATGCTAACATAAATTGTACGTCTTTGAGAGGAAAAATTAAACCCGACAGGTCACGGTGGCTAGGCCTACAAGTCACATTTTATTATATTCTGAAATGAACAGGCCTACAGCGTAATGTTATAATGTTCCGACATTATTTCCCTCACTCCACAACAAATCCTTTAACTTTAACCGTATTCAGAACCGAACGAGGATGAAAAAATAAATAAGGAATAAATTTGCCTAAACAATCCAAAACAAATTTAAAGCGAAACTGAAAGTAAAATTGGGCTTATGTAGACTACCTCTCCCGCCATAAATACAAATGTTTCCATATCTGCAATGTATTATAAATGCATAAAATATTATGCATTGGGTAAGCTTTGTACTTCATGCACGTCGACGGAAAATATCATGATGAGCAAAAATGTGCCACGGGACCGGTGTGCACGCTGAACTGCACGTAACACACACTATTTAAATTGACTAGTGTAACGTTTGGGGACTGTGTTTTATTTTTTCAAATGAACAGGCTGCAGTGATAGTGCGCGATCAAACAGCTGAATAGCATATTCCGGCATTTTGGTCATAGTAAAGGCATAATTCGATACTGCAAAGTCCAAAGCAGTTTGAAGTGTCAAGAATATTAGCAAAGATTATTATAATTCGTTTAGACTAGAACACTGTTTCATTCTTATTTCGCTATGGAACCTGATCGTTTTTTTTTGTTTGTTTGGTTGGTTTTTTTTGATAAGAACGAACCGAAACATTTTGCCTTTCGCCATGAATTTGACAACCCACACCCACCCACTCCCCATCTTGTACTTCTGAGTTTGAGATCTTCCCAGAGCACTAGCCTGCTTCAAAGACTAAAATCAAGGCGCCCACCACTAGTTTTTTTCTCAATACCGCTACAATAGAGGTTTGCATTGCAGATTATACAGTTTTCTGTTGCTACGTGGGCGCTCAGTTTTTTTCGGACATTTAGCTAAAATATAAAGATTCAGCGCTTCACATAAGCAATTTGGTTGTCTCGACAACAAATGCTAGACTAAGACACACTTTTCTCATCTCCTCGAATGCAAAAAAAAAAACCATTAGCCTTTATTAACATTAGCCATACCTTATACCGATATGAGTGACAACAGAAATCGTTCAAATCTCTGTGACATTTCATTAGTCTGTTAGCGTCAGCATTAACATTAGCGCTGCTCTCAGGGCAGGAGTAAAACTAACAGTACTAAACTGAATTATGCACTGCTCTCAGGGCAGGAGTACTCAATAGGTTCGTATTATAGTTATTTTTACTCAACTATGTGCTTTTCTCAAGGCAGAAGTACTGGATAGGTTCATATTACTGTTATTTGTCATGTACTATGCGCTACGCACATCAAAGTATTTCTGTATGACTATAGGCCTGTCATTGTGTAGTTGTGTATTCATGTAGTTTTTCTTCTCTTTGCAGAAAAACTTATTTAAAAAAGCAGAAGTCGTCACTGGTCCATACTTGGAGAAAGGGAATCTCTGGACTTTCTTTGTAAGTTCATCTAGTTTTAGTTGAGAATCTTGTTTATTTTTTAAGTGCCCATATTAAGTATCAGAAACTCTCACTTCCTGTTACCAATTACCTGTTAGGTTTGTTTGCATAATTCCAGCCTATGGACTTCATTAGCTCTCCCTCAAACGTCTACTCTGATCTGCCCTCAATCATTGTGGTTGTAGCTGACAGAGTATAGTAGACTAGGAGTGGCAGGGTTTAAAGATGTATTACATGTCCTTAAGAAATTGTCAATTTTAAGGGAGTTGTAAGTGATTTTTATCTTTAATCTTATGATTTTGCTAGTAATTCTGTTTGTTTACATTGCTATATTTCAGATGCTGTGCAGTGAGATGGTCAGTGATGTAGTGTTCCTGGCATGGAAGTTTCTTGCACAAAAGAAAGTGGTCCAGAAAATATATGAAAATGAGGATGTTCATGATTCAATATCCCAAACTAAAGCCTTTAGGTAAAATTCTTTTTTTTTTTTTTTTTTTTTTTCTTTCTTTTATCATGACTGTCAGTGTAAATTGAAACAAAATTCTTTATGCATTTCAATTGCAGGAAGACCTTATAAACATTTCTGGAGACTTTGTTTGAGAGACTGGTTTTGAGAAGATATTTGGCAAAGCAATCTATGACCTTGGGCTTGGTTTAAAGGGAGCCTGTTCAAATTTGTTGACTCATGTCTAAAATAAAAAAAAAAAATACAAAAATAAAACACATAAAAATCTCTAGGAATGATGATATCCACTAGTTAAGACTACAGCAGTTTAAGCAGTTTAATACACCTTGCTGAGCTTTTTTGTTGTGAAATGTTCCTGTGTTTTATACATGCATTTTGTAATTTGTAATTGTATAAAAAAAAGAGTCATAATTAAACTTATTTTATTGTAATATTGGACCTGTAAACAGATTATTTTCAATCAACATTTCTTTCATTTTGTTCTTAAACAATCTGTACAACAGACATTGAATGATTAACAACACGATTATTAAAAAAAAAATACATAAATAACTCACAAGTTATAATTAAAATTACAAGTCTTAATTTCTCTGTAATAGCCCATGGGAGGAACATTAAGTGGTTGCACAAAAATTGACTGGACACTTTTGTAATCACATTTATGTATCACCAAGTGAACTCTGTGAGAGAAGCCCTATTCGGACAGTAGGAACATATGTAAAAATTTATGTACATGGCACCTCAGTGATAAAACTCATGGATCTGATTTATTCACAGTGTGATCATATGAACCCAGGAATGCACTGCTCATATGGCCTGTACACAGCAAAATCCCCAGTGTTAATTTAACACTCTGAGTGTGGACACATATAAACACTGAAACAGTGTTAAAGGTAATGAGATAATTAGGTGATTAACAAAGTGATGATTCATCATTATTGAAGACACCTGATGTTAATAAGCAGAATCACCAAAGGAGAAAACCAACATTTTTAAGCAACCATTATAGTGGTCAGTGTTTGCATTAGTTGGGCTCTTGACCCTTAAATCTTTAATACTAGATTTTGTTTGGCTGCTGTATTTGAGTTGAAACAGCCAGACAAGACAAAAGCTCAAGTCACCAGGTGATTATGTTTTAACATATTCATTGTTTGACGTAAATCACCTAGAGTCTAATCTCTAAGTTAGGGCTTTTTGTTTTTTTTTTTTGCTTATTGTAATAGCCTTGACAATCCACAGAAGATCCAGCACTTCCTATACATTTTGGAAAGATTTTTTTTTACAACCTGTTTAAAAAAAAAAAAAGTGTTTCACCTAGGCACACATAGACATCAAGAACCAGCCCATGAATCTCAACAATGGTGACAAACGGCATATTCAGATAAACAGATCAACTCTGAACTCTCATAATTTATTCATGCTGCAATGCATGATGGGACTCATGGATGAGTTCTGATTGGCTACAACACGCTTTTTGATGGTCACCGTTGTTGTGATTCTCACACTGATTCTTCATGTCTGTGTGTCTAAATTAAGATCAACTTTTTTTCATCATCTGTCTGATTATGGCAAAACTGATTGATCTTTTGTTCACAGTTTTTTTTTGTAATCTGTAAAGAAATTCTGTGTCAAATACTCAAGTCACTATATGATGATTAAGTCAAGCACAGTCAATGCCATCTTATTGACTTTTGCTCTTGGCTTGTCTGGCTGTTATAACTCAGTAATTGTAGCCAAACAAAATCTAATATTGATGATTTAAGGGTCAAGAGCCCAACTAATGCAAACACTGACCACTATAATGGTTGGTTAAAAATTTTGGTTTTCTCTGGTGATTCTCCTTATTAACATCAGGTGTCTTCAATAATGATCAATCATCACTTTGTTAATCACCTAATTATCTCGTTAACTTTAACACTGCTTCAGTGTTTATATGTGTCCACACTCAGAGTGTTAAATTAACACTGGGGATTTTGCTGTGTATTGTTCAAAAGTTTGGGGTCAGTAAATTTTTATTCTTTATTTCTTTTTTTTCTTTTCTTTTTTTTTTTTAAAGAAATTTATAGTTTATTCACAAGGGATGTGTTAAATTAATAAAAAGTGATAGCATAGATTTACACTGTTAGAAAAAAATGCTGTTCTTTTTAACGTGTTATTAATAAAAGATTCCTGAAGAAAGAATCACAGGTTCCAAAAAAATATTTGGCAGCACAGCTGTTTCCAACATTTTATAATAAATCAGCATATTAGAATGATTTCTGAAGGATTATGTGATACTCAAGACTATTAAAGATATTTAATCTCTTATTTAAGACTACTTAAGATTTTTGTATCACAATAACATTTTGCAATATTACTGTATCTTCTGTATTTTTGATGAGCATAAGAGACTCCTTTAAAAAAACATGAAAGGCCCAAACTTTTGAGTTGAAGTGTATATCATACAGAAACAGAAAGATTTTGGAAATCTATATAACTTCCTGTTCATGTAACCTCATGTTGCAGCACCCACTGTATTATATTCATAAACATCTTTCACACATTATACATTCATATTATTTTATTTTTAAAATGTATTTGTTGTTTTTAGACTATTATGTGAATTATTGAGCACTTTTTTACTGTTTGGCCATGTGACCTGATATTGTTACACAAGTCTGGTTCATATTTACAACCATTTTTTCACACAAAACTATTTACATTCCAATATTGTGTGCCTATATTTATAATATAATATTTATTTTTTAGCTAGTGGAAACTGGTGTGACATCATTAGGTCACATGACCAGGAAGTTAAACAGATTTTAATATTTCAAAAATTCATTAAAAATACACAAAATCATATTTCCAAAATCCAAGTCGTGTATGATGTGTGTCAGGATTGTGTGAAGATATTACAACTGGTGTGACATCTTTGGGTCACATAAGCAGGAAGTTATATAGAACTTAAGATTTCAAAAATGTATAATAGATGCACAAAATATATATTTTTAATCTAATGCAGCATGTATGTGTAATACACTGTAGGTGATTTGAGCCATTTAGATAAAACAACCACAACTAAATAAATTTAGCTCATTAGGCATGCAGTTTTCTCAGGCTACATATTCATAACAGATACGTTAATCATTTAAAATTAAAAAAATAATCCTTATCTGCACTCCATCAACTTGCTAACATAAACTACACATGCAAAAGGATCATGGTATTACTGTTTTATTATGGAAAATGCACATATTTAACCAAGGTTATAAGTGGATTTTGCACTTTTGAGACGCTCCCAAACTTGACGTGCACAAGTGGGGATCGTTGTGAGGACTTTTTCACTTCAGATGCATAAAACAGTTACATCATCCAATAATATTATTATTAATTTTGATATTATGCTTTTAAATGTGATCTGAATGAGATACAGCATGATCCATGACTATTATGCGATTACATATAAATGAATGCTGAAGTAAAGATCGAATGTCTAACGAATGTCCAACATAAAACCAACTTTACTGCACCTAGAACGAGACTGTGCTCCATTAGACAGATAGCAAACATTTAGAATTAAGTTCCAAGGCGTATCTTTCTTGGTATTGTAGCATTTGGGCCAATCAGACACACAATGGTTCATTTGATTTAGCAAATCAAATGAACATTAAATTAACAAATAATCACAGACCCCTCGCCCAATCCACAACACTGGCTGCCGGGACATCTCCAATGGCCCACCAGGCCCCTGGTTACCATGGCAACCAGAATACCTCAGCCAGATCAGATAAACTTTACGACCTGCAAGTATGTAGAGAGAATCTCCCCTTACTTAAATCTCTCTAAAACAGGAACATACTGCTATAGGAAATGACTACTTTCCCATTCATTCACAGACAAACCCATCCTTGACCTTCCTATCACGCATAGCCCAGGTCATTGTGTACAGTATTACTGCATTGTATTTTAATTGTGTCTGTTGTATTTGTATTTGTCTTTCTACTGTTTTATGCATGCATTATGATAGATGACTAGTCATACAGCCCACCTATGTCATATTTGGACTCTTTTAATTCGTATTTTGATGATCTAAAAGATGGTGTAAATTAGATGTTGATACCTATGCAACATATCAGTGTTTTAAAAATCCTTAGTTGTTTTTGCATCAACACCCAATAGAATCCCATATGCAAAATGCCATGCTCACAGACAAAGAGTCGTAAACTTTCCCTTCAAAGGTGAAAGTTACCATCGGTTCTCGGACCGCTTCCGCTTTTTCTTCCTTTGGGCCTCTCTTCACTCTCTTCTTCATCTGCAACGTCTTCCGATTGCTGCCCGTGTGGAGGAACCCACGGGGAGCCTGAGCCAGCACAGGGCGTGCCCGGCAGGCCCGACAGGCCCAACATACAGAGCTGTGACTCTCGACCACAAAGAGCCAGACAGTTCCACTTAAACCTGGAATTCATCTTCATGACTCACCTCAGCCAGTCAGTGGTTCTTTCAGAACCTAAGAAGATGAGCTAGAACTCTTCAGGACTTCCCTAAGCCTGCGCCAGGCCTTGCGGTCTTGTCTTTCCATTCCACAAAGATCACAGGACTTCAGCTGGGTCCCTCTCAGCTCTTGGTTCTTCTTCAATTTTCACATGGGAAGAAACTCCCAGTCACCACTGAGTCAGAACATCTTTGGAATTCATCACTCTTCAGACCCGGAAGAACGTGATTGCACTTCCAAACCCACCACTGCTCCAAACCATCTTTCACCAGAGACTGCATTCGGACACTTGTTCAACGACCAAGGCAATGCAAGTATCGTACATTTAACTAAACATACAGAGGTTTAGTATAAGCTGTAGACAGCACTGATGGTTTTGCTCAGGTGGTTAACTGACTCTTTTCATAGCTTCATTTCCTTGTCTCTCTCTAACTGCTTCTCACTGACCCTTCCCCATGTATGAGTGATTTCATGTTTGTTTGTTTAGATTAGTTATGTGTTAGTCCTTCGTTAATAAACTATTGTGCACAAATTACATGAGTTTTGATTCTGATTCTGCCTTGCAAATTAATGTCCCTTTACGATTCCGATTCGAGCTACATGCTCTAATGCAATGGTACTTTAAGAAAGTTATTTTCTGTTGCCAAGAAAATATCATTTCTTAGAGTTGATATAAAAATTATACTGAATGTTCGCTGGGCGAACAGATTAGTTGATGGAAAATTAATTCTGCTACAGTTACTACTGGCAGCTGATATAAATAATTGTAATTAATCATAATTAATTGTAATTATTTATATACATTTCCCTTTGAGCTAAATTCGCAACAGTATTTATCCTGTACTGTAAAACTGAAAATATAGAAAATACAATACTGCGGTAAAGCTGGTTTTATATTCGCACATTCGGACTTCCGCGTTCAATAACTTTCTAATTATATGTCCAATAAAGTTATTTTTTGCAAATTCTATTCAGCAACATAATTGTCAACGTACTACATTTTTCATAATCAATCAAAATGGCCAAGTATTGTTTTAATGGAATACCTACTTGCGAACGTCCACTGAATGTCCATCATATTTTGGCAAACAAGATAGGGACCGTCTAAAAAGTTTTATTTTTTTCTCATTGTGTGCAAACAGCCAGCTACAGATGTACCAGCAAATATCACTCACATATGTCTTCTAATGCTATAGATTTTCCTTCAGCAACAATAAAAATTTCATTACAATAATTGTGTTTGAAAAGATGGTTAGGAAATGAAAAAAAAACATGACCATGTACATGAATTGTAACAAGACAAGTGGAAAATCACCTGTAATCTCCTGAACACAGTTAATGGCTTCATTTTACAACTGTTTTTATTTATTTATTTGCCTTAAAAATGAACAAGAACTGTGTTGGTTTTAACAATAATATATGATTCATTTGAATAGGTTTTGAAAGCATGGATCGACTGCTCCAAAGCAAGATGGATCTTGTTTGGACCCTACAGAACATACTAGAGCCCATGTCTTCCTGTTTTATTCATCTCTGTTTCTCTGGTTTAAAGTGTGATAAAGACTTAAGTGTAACAGTGTTCTACAGGTGTTCAGTAAAAGGAATGGCTAAACTTTTGTGTGTTCCAGTTGTGTGACATCTTCATTTAATATAAAACTCTCACAATATCACAGTTCATGTGCATTTATTGATGTTCACAGTCCTGCAGAAAGATCACTGTCCACAGTACTGAATCCATCAGATTATTGACAAGTACTCAGAAAGCATGACAGCAAACAGGATGTTTATTTTGGGTGAACACTTCAAAAACTAGTGGAAAAACTTTCTTCAAGATGATTTATAAATAATTTGTGCCTCACATATATATTCAATTTGTATCATCACTGTGTTTTTTTTTTTTCAATGACACATCATCCAGTTCAATAGCTTTTGAAAGGAAGGACCCAGTGATACAGTGCAAGTTGTAAAATCCTTATTTGACCCTAAAAAACATACTACAAGTCTTTAATATATAATTATTTACTCTAGATGTTTAATTTATACCGTCACTGTATTCTATTGGGTTCTTCAATGGCACAGCATCCAGTTCAATAACTTTTGAAAAGAGGGTCACACCGCTCCCAAACAAGTGGCAAAATATTTATTTTCTATCTATCTATCTATCTATGATTTGTCTACAAAGTCTGCACTTCACTTCTTAGCTTATGTAGTTGTATAGAGACCCAAGTTCTGTTCCATTTTTAATGAGGCAGTTTTTAACCTAAACAATATGTTAAATCAAAGTTTGTGTAAGGTAGCATTCATGTTTTAATTATTTTCTTCACAGATTGATCCAAATTGACCTTATCATTGTCAAGCAACCTGTAAAAAAACATACTGCACCTCACAGCTTGGGAACTGTCATATTTCCTGAATTACCATTACTTTTAAACACAGTAACATATAACACTCAATACATTTCATAAGATGAAGCAGAAATAGAACATGCTAGAATTTCTTCCTTTACTGATCATACTACTGGTCAATGTTTCACTTCAGATGACCTTTGGAGATGTTTATAAACACATGTTCTCACACTAAATATCCACATGCAGCACTGAATACAAATTCAGTCACAAGGGAGTCTAAAGTCAGATCCCAAGTCCTCAAAAAATTAAAGTTAATAAGATAATTAAGTGACTAATTAAATGATGATTGTGCATTAGTGATGAACACCTGCTGTTATTGAGAATTACAGAGGATCAGATGTTGATGTTTTATTGGTTAAAATGATGCTACCATCATGGAGATCAGTGTTTGCTTTAGTTGGGCTCTAGACCCTTGACTAATTATGTTAGATCTCTCTATACCACAACGTATGTAGTGTTGTAAAATAGTGAGATCAAGACTGTATGTGATCTGATTATATGGAAAGTAGTTTTATTTCAAGTTTAGATTTTGAAAAACCAGTTCTGTGAAGCTTGGCATGGAATTATAGTTTAGTTGTGATAATTCAAAATTAATGAGAGTTCTTTTATTCGTGGGGCATGTAAATATTTTAGCTTTTGTGCTGTTTAGACACACACAGACAAGCATATGAACCAGCATATGAATCTCAACAATGGTGACAATCAACTAAATTCTTCATGCTGCAATGCATGCTGGGTAACACCATAGTAAAAACTCCCATCATGCACTACAGCATGAAGAATTATTGTCACCACTGTTGAGGATTGTATGATAAGTGTTCAGGTCTAAAAGCCTGAGCTGCTGCAAATTTCCCCCCAATATTTAAGCTTTACAGTGGCATTTCCTAATTCGGCTTTGTATCCAGTTGTTTGATAATTTCAAGCTACAAACCAAAGAATAGCCATTACATAATGTTCACTCAAATGATTTAAAAGCAAAACATGTTATCTAACATGTTATCTCTGCTACCATAAGCTTTTGATTCAATAATGTGTAAACACTTGCTGTGAAACAATATTGCAATTGCTTAGAAGCAATTTACTTTGAATTACTAAAAGGGTCAAGAGCCCAACTAAAGCAAACACTTTGATTTAACCAATAAACATCAACATCTGATCCTCTGTACTTCTCAGTAACAGCAGGTGTTCATCACTAATGCACAATCATCATTTAATTAGTCACTTAATTATCAATTACCTTTAACTCTTTGAGGACTTGGGATTTGACTTGAGACTCGGTTGTGACTTGAACAGAAGGACTTGGTTCCACCTCTGGTGAAATCATTTCATCAGTTCATGGGTGGAACAAATATATGGCAGGACTTTTACTTTCTGACCCCTGGACTACCCACCTCTGCTCACCTACCTCTTAAAGGTCCATTTTAGTACTTTGAAAGTACATATTGGTACCTTTCCACTTTTGTACCTTAGGGTACTGCCCCAGTGACAGAGCCGTACCTTTTTTTCTAACAGTGTACAGTTTCACATTAAAACTTCTATATCTTTGTAATCTTTACACAGATTACCCCTTAAACAATTTTAAAATGATCAAACTCACTCTACAGTACACACTACACTTTATAATTTGACTACAAACAAATATAATGAATTCTTTTTACTTTGTAATGAGGTAACATACAGAGCTCAAAACATTTTACATGGTTGTATTAAAATAATCTGTAATGTGTTTCCTTAACTACAGCTAAACATTTAACCTCAAACAAACTTGGCAGTTAATTTTTATAAAGACTTGTCTATATTTGAATGACATGTCACTGTTCATGCATGAATGGAGGACGAGAAATGACATAAGTATAAAATAAATAAATAAATAAATAAATGCAGAAATAAATAAATGTAGAAATTACTTATACTTAATTATAAATAAATAAATTAATAAATACATACATGCAGAAATGAATAAACAAATGTAGAAATACATAATAATGTATTTTGTACCATTTGTGTTATAGTACATTTATTTCTAAAATGATGTATTTCTACTTTAATCTATTTTTTTATTTTTATTTATTTATTTATTTATTTATTTATTTTTACATTTACTTCTACATTTGTACATTTATTCATTTCTGTATTTCTGTGTCCGTGGGGAGTGTGGGGAGTGAATTTCGAGGGGGGGACGGCGTTTCAGTTTCAACTGGTTAGGGTTATTTAGAAATTAAATTGATTTCTCTATTTTATCCATTCAAAAGCCTACAAAAGCGCTCATAGTTCTGCACATAAATGTATCGCGCACTGTAGACTAAAAACGTAGCAAAATATTTGTCTGTTTCGCTGCGCAGTGTCGTCTTTTGCCATAATAATAATAATTTATCCAATTAAAAAAAAATTAGATTGAAAAAAATGTTTTCTTTTATCCAATTAAAAAATTTTAGGGTAACGGTTCACATCTATATTTTATAACTTGAGCCAATGAAAAATAAATAAATTGCACTAAAAAATATGTTTTCATTTATCCAATTAAAAAAAAAAAAAAGGTTAATGCTTCACGTCTATATTTTATAACTTGAGCCAAAATAATATGCACTAAACAATATTTCTATGAAAACTATTTCATAAAATCTGGCACGAAAGTATATTTTTCTTGTCAATTAATTTAAAATGTAGTTTTGATCTAAACAAAAAGATATAGATTTAATCAAAACAAAATTTCCCATTTAAGAAATCATTTATTAAAACAATTTATAATTACTACAACTGACTTCCAGTCACAGCCTTAGACAAAATCAACTGAAATAAAAGATTAAATCTGTCAAGATCTCAGCAGAGGAGGATTAAACAACTCCACAAACAGCATCAGCAGCATTGTTTTGTGTGTAGATCAGTTTGTGTCAAAATCTCCCTCAGGAGTTAAAATTGCATTGCATTTCTGTGTCAACAACAGTGCTGGAGTGAGTATTTCAGCTGCTTCTGGGTCAGTAGACACTGGTACCAAAAGCCTTGCATATATGATTGCCGTAACTTCCGCCATTAGAGTTGCCAGAATCTCATGCGTGAGGCGTGTGGGTTTTTGAATCAGCATACCATCCAGAATTCATCTAGCAACTCCAATGAGTCTCTCATAAGATCCCCCCATGTGTGAAGCATGGGGTGGATTGAAAATCCATGTGCATCCTGTGTCTTTGAGATAGGCATTCAACCCAGAGTCATTCACATTGATTTTCAACTCTTTGCAGGCACCTACAAAGTTTGTACCTCTATCAGACTGAAGTAGTTTTGCTGGGCCCTGAATAGAGAAAATGCATCGCAATGCATTGATGAAACTTGATGTAGACATAGATTCAACCAGCTCGATATGCACTGCTTTGACAGATAAGCACACAAAAATCACTGCTCAGCGTTTTGAATCTGCACTGCCACCTCTTGTGCGACGCGTGACCACACTCCATGGGCCAAACATATCAATGCCCACGTTAGTAAAGGGTGGTTCAGTCAACAGTCTATCTGCAGGCAAATCTGCCATCCTTTGAGTCTGCAATCTTCCTCTTAGCTTGCGGCAGATAACACAGTTGTGAATGATGCTGGAAACAAGATGTTTGCTCCCTATTATCCAAAATAATAGCTGGCTCCATCAGTAAAATGATGTGCGCTACTTGGCTGTGATAGTGTCTTACCGGGAGGGTGATCATCAATTACTGGATTTATTTTTTTGAAAAGGCTTTGTTTTGGAAGGACCACTCCACTTTCAAGACACTCGAACTTTTCCATAAATGTTTCATGTTGTACACAGCGTATGATTGCATACGTGGCTTGTGTCAACTCACTTGTGCTACAGGATTTGTTGCATTGATGCCAACCGTTGCAAGGAGTGTCATCTGTTTTACCACAATAGGATCTTGCGATATGGATTAGTCGAGCTACTGCCTTACAAAGAACTTTCCAGCTGGAGAACCTCTCAAATCTGTGAGAGCTTAACTGAGCTCCAGAAATCTTTGTTGCAAGAACTGATATGTCAGGTTGAATCTCAGAATCAGGTTCCACTAATTCAAAAGTCTCCATCAATTCTTGAGCATCTCTCTGGAGTAGAAATTGTGGTCCAGAAAACCAACATCCTGCAAACGTTCTGCTGGTATGGCTTTGGTGGCAAGGTCTGCTGGATTGTCGTTGGTGTTCACATAACAACACTGGTCAGGATTTGTTGATTTCCTTATCCGAGCTACACTGTTTGCTATATATACATAGAATCTCTTTCTGACATTGTAGATATATCCTAAGACTATCCTGCTGTCCGTGAAGAACTTGACTGAGTCTATTTCCTCATCAATCTCATCTCTGATCATTTCGTACATTTCTACTGCTAGCATAGCGGCGCATAATTCCAAGCGAGGGATTGTGTGAGCTGGACAAGGTGCTAACTTTGCTTTCCCCATGACAAACCCAACTTGGCATTGGTTATTACTGTCCACTACCTTAAAGTAAGCTACTGCTCCTATCGCGACTGTAGAGGCATCTGAGAAGAAGCACAGTTCCTTCTTTTGTGTGAAAGTCAGTGAAACAGGTACATACAGCCTCTTAATCTGCAATTGTTCCAGTGTTGTTAGAGAACATCTCCATTCATTCCACTCTGCTTGTCTTTCTATAGAAAGAGGTGTGTCCCAGTCACTTTGTTCAGAAGAAAGTTCTCAGAGTAGTGCTTTTCCTCACACTACAACCGGAGCCAGAAATCCAAGTGGGTCGTATAGACTGTTCACAGTGGATAGAACACCCATTCTCATAAATGGCTTCTCTTCTTGATGCACGTGGAAGTTAAAGCTGTCAGTTTCCAGGTTCCAGGTGAGACCCAGGCTGTGCTGGACAGGTAAACTATCAACTCCTAGGTCCAAATCCTTCAAGTCTTCAGCATGATCCTTTTTGGGAAATGCTTTCATAACAGTTTTGCTGTTGGATGGAATTTTGTGTAATCTAAGATTGGACTCTGCGAGCATCTTTTGTGTGTTTCTGAAGAGAGCAATGGCTTCCTCAGAAGTGGAAACTGAAGTTAGACCATCGTCCACATAAAAGTTTCTTACCACAAAGTGCTTCGCTCTCCCTGCAGAGCAGCACGTCGCATGCAGTACACTGCCACAGCAGGTGAAGGACTATTATCAAATCAGAATGGATCAGAAGGAAGACATCATGGTCCATGATTTCTAGAAAGGCTCTATCCTCCATAGACAGCCCAGGCTTGTCGTCATCTGGCGTTTTTTGGAGTACTGTACAGCCTAAGTTATCAGTTTTCCTTACACCTGATTTTCCATCAACATTTAGTAGCATAGTAGCTTTGGTATTCTGCCAACACATTCTTTCACTTGAATCTGCTTAAGGCAAGGATTGAAATATGATGAGCGACCATTACTGAGCATGTGTGTTCGATAGATGTTTACACTTGAAGGTTGATGCGCTGTTAACAGACCTACTTCCCCCACTATTACCCATCCGAGATCCAGTAGCTGAGCATATGGAGCATCATTAGGTCCATTTATTTGCTTTCTAACTTTGTGAACCCTCAGAATGTCTCTTCCTAAAAGCAAGAAAGCAAGAGGACAGCAGCATTGGGATCAACAGAAGGGATCTGATCTGCAACTGGCCTTAGGTGAGGAGAATGGCGAGCCACCTCTGGAGAGGGAATCTCTGTTCTATCATCTGGCAACATATCACACTCTATCAATGTTGGCAGTGAGAGTTTGGTACGTCCATCTAGAGATTCTACCATAAAGTTGGTGGCTCTCCGTCCAGAAGTCTGATTCACCCCAGCACAGGTCTTAATAGTGTATGGCGCGAAATTGGCTTTGATCTTAAAATCTTGGATAAAGATCTGTTACTTTGTTCATCCAAGACAGTGTACACCCTTACTGCATTGTCACTTTTGTCTGCAGGATACACAGTCACCAGACAAATTTTGGAATGATCTTCCATGACCATATCTCTGTGCATATCTCCTTGACAGGCTTTTCTGGAGTTAAAAATGCTGAATCTGGGTGCAAAGCTGCAACATGTCGTTCGCTGTTACATTCAGAGCATTTTATTGGTACCTTGCAATTTTTTGCAATGTGTTTGTTTGAGTTACAGCATCTGAAGCAGATATAGTTTTCTTTTAGAAAAGATTTGCGTTCCTCTATCGACTTCTCTCTAAAAGCCCTATTTTTTAGAGGATAAGGCTTGCAATGAATAGGGCATTGCCGATCGGGACTCTCAATTCGTGTCTGAGACCGTTTAGACTGCAGGTCTAACATCGGAGATGACACTTCTGTTCGATGTACAGTTACAGTGCTCTTCCCGCTGGATTTGTGTTCAGTTCTGCCTGACGTTGATGGTTAACTAGAGGAGGAGAATGAAAAACTGGGATCATTCCTTATTTATTATTGTTAATAGCTGACTTTTTTAAATATCAGTGTTCCTAGGGAGGCAGTGAAAAAAATGATCAAGAAAGTGTTATGTGATAGGCTTGTGGAGACTGGGATTTTACCAGAGTCCACTGTCATGGAGGAGGAGGTTTCACCTGGTATGGCATTGGGAGCCATATCAGACGAGGGCCCTCCCACTGTAGTTGCTACGGAGTCTTCTATTGATCCGGTGATGGCAATTAAAATGAAAGATAGACACCCTGTGTCCTACTTCTCATGAACCCTTGGCCTTATTGTGGGCCCTACAGCACTTTGACCAGCACAATGGGAGTAGTGCTGTTCCAATATCTGTGCATACAGACCATAACCCTCTGATCTATCTTTTTAACATGTCCTCGTCTAACCAGCGTCTCCAAATCAAACACATAGAGAGTACTGATAACATTGTGGCTGGTAACCTTTCCAGAACTGAGGGGATGGAGATTTAATAGGCTTGTAGACTGGTTAACCTGACATTCTGAAAGTTGTGTAAGTAGATAAAACACATTTTCTCTAAATACATTGTACAGTTTTCATTGCTTGAGCACAAGCTAGAATGATGAAACATAACAAGATAATACAAACGTAATGATAATGGCAGCTATTTTGTTGAGGCAGCTGAATTGTACAGCAATTCATGAGTTCTCATATGTACAGTGACCGGGAGGGGATTTAGTAACCTGGGATTATCAGAGATGGATAAAACATTTATTATCCATTCCACAGTCTTGCAAATCCATTAACTTATCATGTCTTTTGATTCTATATTATTATTACTATTATTAAACGTATATTATTATTATTATTATTATTAAACTGTAATATAGTAATATTATAATAATATTATTATTATATTAACTGGTTATGGTTATATTTTTTTATATTTATTGTTATATATGCATATTTCCCCTCTCAGTTCATGTATCGCTTTACCTAATTAACGTTTTATTAATTATGCTACTGCAAAATTATGCTAGCTGTGCAAAAACTGTAAACGCCTGACAATTATGCCAATAAAGTTTTGACTTTATGATTATATTTACACCAGTATGTGATGATAAATTAGCATGCTTATTTTCATTTCCAAATGAAACTACGCAAACTAATTCATCAACTCTTGAGAAGAGTAAAGAGTCAAAGTTCTGGCATTGAATTTCAAGGGATTAACACTAACTAGTGTAAACATCTCCCTCTAAATACGAAGGATTAAGCCTCCTTTACACTGTGAGTGTTATTAGTTACATCTGGGACATTTTACAGACTAAATCTGCTGAAACATTTCTCACAGACACCATTTTCTTTGACTTGCGATGCGGCGCATACGAGAATGGAAAACATTGAAATTAAGTGTTTAATCCTATTCAAAAAAGTGTTCTATAATCATATTGTTATCATATTGTCTTATAACGATATTTGTGTTCTGTGTGTGCCTAAACGTTTCTCTAAGACATTTCCTTCTACTCACGATGCGGAACAGTCAAGGAGGTTTCTTTTTGTTTAAAGGGAAACGCAGAAAGAAAGTGTTTTATCTGTGTGGGTAAACTTTTTAAAATTGTGTGTGATATGTCATTTCAATTTCTTTATTATCTGGTTAAGCATTATACTTATATTATACTCTGGTTAAGCATTATACTTCCTCTTGTTTTAGAAATAAATATGTTTTTGTTCATTTTGAGTCCATTCACACCTATACTTCAGATCTTTGTGTACATTCTCTTTATGCTGTTTTTGCTCTTCTGGATCTTCACTGCTTTTGTTGACCATTTGGAACTTGGCCCCATATCGCTGCTTGCAGCTATTGATCATATTACTTTTCATCTGGTGGTCACCAGTGGACATAGTGCCACTCATGGTAGAAATTAATGATATTTTAGTACCTAATACCATAAAGCCTATGGTGCCATAGTTGCTAAATTAATTTCTAAAGCCTCTAAATAAACAATATGATCAAAACATAAAAAAAAAAAACAACAACCCTGTTTCACACCATCTGCCACATGCTTTCTGTCACCAGTTTGATAGTTTATACTTTTGTAGCAAGTAAAAAGGCCTTTCAGTGTATTCGTAAAAACGTCATTCACCTTGTGATTAAAGTAATTCAAGGCTGGTTATTTTGATGTTGCAATCTTTTATTCACATCAGACAGACACTGGATTAAGTAGCCTGATATTTCATCTTAACCTGTTAACCCATTACATGTTACCTTAATGTTATGTTTGTTCTCAAGGTGTTTTTTATTTACATGACATCAATAAGAAAACCATTAAACACTGTGACATTCTCTTCATCCCAGATCCATGAATCCTTTTGGAGTACAATATAGACTTGATCTCCTTTCTGCAACAACAGCATTAAGCCATTTCCTCCATTTGCTGGAGTACCCTGTTGTGTACTGTGTTGTCCTGCTAATGCTTCTTTCTTTCCATTTCTATACATGTACAGCCATGTCTTATGACTAGTTGAACAATGGTAGAAGAAACTGAAGTAGTAAGCTCCTCGTACTGGTGCTGTGAAAATCCCTGTTAAAGAGTGAGACACAGATCTCCATTTAACAGCTGTAGACATGAATTACACAAGTGTGTTGATATTGTTTTCAGCAGTGTGGATGAACAATACCTGTGGTCTGCTGGTAGGCATTGCCAACATTCATGAAGACATTCTTGTAAACCAGTGTTGAATCTACATTAACTGGTCCAAAGAAACCATTCGATCCTAATGCAGCTGAAAATGCCACCTTTGGTTTGTCTGAAGAGAACATAACTTTTTAAAAATTGTAAATATCACCCTAGACTGTTTTAATTCAATGTTATACCATTTGTTGGAAACAAAATTCACTGAGAAATCACTTTTAGATTTCTCAAATAATTACAAAGTAAATCCTACACCAATTGTGTGCCAGTATGTTAGGTCATCAAAAACATCAGTCTCACCTTTGTTTTCCATTTTGACTTTCTCAATCTGAGCTTCACTGTTGGCAAGTCTGGACATCAGCTTCTGCTGACTGGTTTCCAGAGCGTTGAGTCGTGTCTCTGTGGCTTGTAATTTCTTTTTTGCTGCTCCAAGTTCCTGCAGCAGGTCTGTGAATATTTGCAAAGCTGAAGTCAGCTCTTTAATATTATTCTGAAGAAAGTTGTCATCTTTAGTGCTCAATTCAGAGGAGACCGGTTCTGTTGCAGCATTCGGAGCGAATATAAGACATTTGTACAGAAGCAGAAGAACTGCGATTGTTACCCTCATTCTTGAGACTTTAGCTAAAGCGTGTTAGCGATGTGTCTGCTGTATGTGGATGTATTTATCAGAACGTTACAAACCTGATGCTTTTATACCGTTCTTATACCTTCAGTAATTCACACGTGATGGACAATTTCGACATAATTATTCATGTGGTGAAATGTTGTGTAATAAGTAGTATGACTATGTCTGGTTTGCAACTGCTTTCTTCACAGAAGCTTTGAGTTCAAATATATTTCAACTCAAATCAATATTTTGTGTCTAATTATTTAAGATTACAATTACCCTGCCTCATTGTTTGATGTATTTAGCTAATATATTATGTCTAACGCTTTATTATTTTGCTTTAGTATAGGGCCCGTATCTCACTATTACCTAGTTGTTTATTAGCATGCCTATTACTAACACATTGGTTGTTTAGTAGTACTTACAAAGCACATATTCATATGCATGACCACATTCTACATCCCTAATCCCACCCCATACCTAAACTTAACAACTAGCAATAAGCAACAAATTAGGAGTTTATTAGTCATAGTTAATGGTTTGTTAATGGCGAGAATTGGACCTTAAAAATAGTGTGACTAAAAGGCCTTATATGGGCAAATATGCATTGTGTTTATAATACAATAAATGTAATATTTATTTGATGTCTCATTAGCCCAGTAATACTGTGATTGTTAGGCTGGACAGTGTTACATTTATATGTGTGTGCAGAAACGTCTGTTCAGAGTTGAATTCAGGGTCATGGTGTTGTTTAAAAGCTTTTATTGAGAATATGTTTTATTAAGAAAGGAAAGACCACCTGAAGAGTTTCTCTGGCACCAGATCCATCACTGATATTGCCTTGAGCAAAGAACTTTTTTCATATATATACTTTAAAACCATACCATGAAACATGGCACCCAACATGACAGAATGATCATCAATTACTGGCCAGGACTGATGACTAATTGCTCAACAGTTGGCTTACTTGCTTTGATGTTAGATATTTAAAACATGAGGTAAGAAATCACAGAGGAAAAAATATTGTTTTCTTAACAACAGGACAGACAGCCATCAAGATCAGAAAATACTGAAAACAGACTACTCCCAGTGTCTTTCATGCAAATTACCACATGTCCCAAAACGCTGATCAGCTTGATCAACAACAAATTCAAATTGTTAGTTCCTGTCTCCATTTCGGGGGATGTTGGGCTTGGGCTGAGTACTTAAGGAATTGTTGCAAGAGGATCAGGGTGATTCTGTAGTCAGAAGCCCTTAGCGTGGAGCGTGTCCACTGTCTGTGTATGCTGTGTAGTCTTAACTTTTAGATTCATCTTTGAGATTTTGTATTCATTTGATATCTTTGAATTGGCTGTATAATTGACATAATGCATATTTACCTGACTGACAATAAATTGTTACATTTGAATTTATTCTGACTTACTCTGAGATGACTGACTCTAACTAATTAAATCTATAACACTGCAAATTTACGCTCAGGTTAGTAACAGACTAAAATGATGTTTTAGAGCTCCGGTTAACACATTGGCATTACTTATGTATACTTACACTGTAGAGGCAATTGGGTTTTTCTGTTTAGTGCAACATTGTGTTGTTGACCAACCTAAATTCGGCATGATTATATAAAGTTACTTAGAAAAAGTTAGGTTGGTCAGCTTGGTTCTATAGGCTGATTTCACGTGGCTGCCGTATTGAAATCGAAAGCAAGGCTCCGGTGGAAAGAAACCCGGAAGTATCCTTGAATCACAGGAGAGCTACGAAGGTGATGGCATATTGTTGTGTAGCGGGCTGTATATCTTATCAGCGTAAAGAGAGTGATAAAAAATTATCCTTTCATCGCTTTCATCACCTTTCATCACCCAAAAGCCTGTCGTGAATGAATAGTGAAAAGAAGAAGGGATAATGGACCTCATTTTATGGTAAATTAAGTGGAATAACATTAGTGAGCTAGCGGTAACGTTAAAAAGATTGTGATAGTACAGTGATGTTTTACTCTTATGTTACCTAACCAAATTTCAGTATTGTCAGAGTGCTCTAGTCCCAGACTTTACGTAAATATCGGACCTTTTTTGACCAACTTTGATAGATATTACAGTTAATTTCAGATAGAATTATGAGGTTTATGTAGTGTTTTTAATGTGAAAACTGTACATTAACAGAACTATATGAACCACCAAGACAGAAATCATGACTGTTAATTTTTATGATCTTATCCAGTGTTTGTGATAGTGAAACACGTGAGGAGGAAGAGCAGAAGGTCCATTCATTTCCTGATGAGAACACAAGAGAAGAGTGAGTCATCTATCTCAGACTTAAGAGCAGGGACACGTTGATGGTTAAATCTGACTGAAATGTTTTCCAGTGAATGCCTCAATCAATTTGAAATCTAGATTGGTTTGAAGGACGTAGTTGACCTGAAAAAACTCTTCAATCA